>NW_006800264.1:377061-426399 GCF_000485575.1 Poecilia formosa
CCATTTATAAGCTGAAATAAAGATGAACTGTTAAATAGATAGTGCTACTTCCATTGTGAGAAAGCTATAATTAACAATATCTTAACCTGGGGTGTTTTATTTTTCTGTATCATTTGGAAATGATATTGAAAATGAATAAACTCTTCCTTCATTTCTCTCCGAGTGGAGCCTATTTGTTGCTCTGAGAGTCTCATGCTAGTAGAACCTTAGCTCGTCATGTAGCCACCCAAACAAACCCTCACTTTCCTTACTGTTCTGGCGATAGTTCGGATAAGTTTTGCCCCCGACCCTTAGCTTCCCAAACACCTGGACCAAAGTCAGCTGCTTAGCTAGCTGCGTGGCTCGTAGAATGTGTCCGCATCGCCCCCTGTGGACAGACAGGGTGTGTGCACCTCCATGTTTTAACCAGGCATGTCTTATCTGTCGTGTCCTGGGCAGGAAAGCGCGGGAGACGCAGCAGTGCAGGATCACTAGACAGCAATCTGGAAGTAAGTAAGCAGCGGCTGCTGCCACGCTGCCTCCGGCCGCCTTTTGCGTTGCTCGCTCTCAGTGTGCAGATTCTATGAGATTTATTGTTTCTGTCTGTTGTGCTGTTCAGTTTTGCAGCTTCCGTTGCTTGTTTGCAGCACTGTGCATGCATTCTGCTGTGGCTGTTGAATTAGGCTTGGTTGTTCACTGCATGACTAGCCTAACTGTAGTTCAGACTCATGTCGTCATGCTGCTCTGCTGACCTTAGACTCACCTTGAAACCCATATGTGGAAGCTGACTGTTGTAGTTCTACTCTTCCATTGATGCAATAACAGATAGCGCACAGTTGCGTTACGAAAGTTGTCCTTTCAGCATGTTCCCTGCATCTGTGTGGTTAAGAAGAAGTTTTTGCCCCTTGTTTCCATGACGTTTGTTTTCTCCGTTGCAGGGCTCCATCATTAGCAGTCCTCACATCCGGCGGAGAACCCCTTCCGGTCGAGACTGTGCGTCCCGTCACAGCGGACACTCCCTGCCCAGCTCCTCCTCCCTGCTCGGGTCTCTGTTTGGCACCAGGCGGGTGAAGTCGCCTGGCCCCTGCCCTGGACCCCAGAGCCCACACCCCACCCTTGTCTCCCACGCCCCGCACCCGGCTAACCTGCACCACGCAGCCCGAGCAGAGTCGGACTCGTCTGTTCCCGTCCATCCTCACCCCATCCCCTTTTGCCATGTGACCCAGAATCCCCCGCCTTACCACCACCACCATCACTACCACCCACCGCCCCATCTGCAGCACGCGCCACACCAGTGCCACGTGCCTCCATCTCATGGCCAGCAGCCGCCCTACCCGCCATATCCACAGCACAGCCACGGCAGCCACTCTGCCCACGGCGGCCACCTTCACGGCCCGCCGCCGACACCAACGCCAACGTCTCAGGTTCCCAGCAGCAGCACCAAGCCCAAACACAGCGGCATCAGCACAGTGGTGTGAGTGGATCACGGCGTACCGTACCTTGTAAAGACTTTTACCGGATGAAATCGTCACATTGTGCGTCTCTGGTCTGCAGATGAATCCAGACTCCAGCATGGACTTTGTTTGGCGTCATGTTTCTGCAAACTTTCCCTCCTTCATCCCCTGCATTTCATTTCAAGTTCTGTCTGCCTGCTTCAGGAGTGACAGACTCATGCAAAGACCACAAGCATGGCAAAAGAACAAAATATCTTACCAAGAATTTCTGGTCTAGTTTCTAGAGAAAATGTCTTGGTACTAGAGGTGCACCGATTGCAGTTTTCTGGCAAGAAAGTTGTGGAGTTGGCAACAGTGGGGTGACTATTGTTAATTGTAAACATGCAGACATGACTTGGTGGGCTGGTCTGTCAGTAAAACCTTTCTCACTGGAGAGCAAAAGAGGACAGTGGTTGATTCTTTGACCTTTGCCAAGCGAGATAAGATCGGTGGATAAGATCGGCTTCACATGTAAAAATCAGTCGATCACTGAACTCCCAAAATGAAGGAAATCAGCACCAATAAATCGCTACTTAGTAGATTTGAAATAAGACAAAACTAACTGACATGTAACTTTTCAACAAGATAAAGTAGCTTTGCTCTAGTCAGTGTTTCTCAACTCCAGTCCTCACCGCCCCCCCTGCCCTGCATGTTTTAGGTGTTTCCCTTCTGCCACACATCTAGATTGAATATGTTGGTGATTAACAGGCTTCTGCAGTACTTGGTGGTCATGCAATCATTTGAATCAGCTGTTCTGGAATAGAGGCACATCTAAAACATGCAGAGCAGGGGGGCCTGAGGACTGGAACTGATAAGTACTGCTCTAAGTCAATAATTGGTAATACTGATGGAAAAGTTCTAGTTCCATTGGCAGATTATTTCACTTATGGGAAAAATATCTTGTTTTAAGTGACATAATCTGTCAGTGGAATTAGTACTTTTTCATCAATATTAAGGAATTATTGACTTAAAGTTAGCTACTTTATCCTGCTGAAAAGTTACTTGTAATTTAGTTTTGCCTTATTTCAAGATATATGCACAAGAAACTAGATCGAGATGACTTGGTAGGATTTTGTGTTTTTGCAGTGTAGCACTGTGTGTCTCAAATTCATAAAAAGCAACGAGATTTAACCTCTATGTATTTAACAGAAAATGCTAAACGGCGTCGCAGAGACGGTGGTTATTTTATGTAGCAGTAGCTCACAGTGCACTGTGATATATCTCTGGTAGCAGTTCTAAATGTGCCAATTACCCACAGGATTTATCGAGGTAGTAACTAAAATTTACTCAATATCTGTTGTTCATTATATTTTGTAAAAATAATAATAATAATAACATTGGCTGTTACTATTCTAATTAATGCCAAGCAAATGGGTTCAGTTAAACTCAGTAGTGCTGCACATGAGGGGGCCGTAGTTAGGAACCAGTATGGCGCTGGTATTGGGTCACTGGATGCCCATCCATGTTGACGACGTCGGTAATCCGCTGGAGTTCGTTGTGTTTGGAGTTGGCCGTCGTTCGCTCCCGGCTGTAAACTGCTCCGCTTTTCTTCTTTTTAAGTCAAACGAGTTTTAAACAAACAAACAACAAAAAAAAAAGAGTAAAAATCTGAGTTCCGTGTTGCTCTGCTACCTCGAAGGGTTCTACAAGTTTGCGTTTTGAAGACGCCACGCCGAGTCACTGACCGTGGCAGCCAGCGCCTGTATGCTTTCCTCACTTCAGAAAGCAGTTTTTTATCAGCGACCCAGCAGACATATTACGGGACAGCTGGATGCCTCTGTAGCATTTTCAGTGGATAGAGTGACAAATATCAACACATGAAGTCTGTCATTTTTTTATGTAAGAGTTTTTTTGTTGTTGTTTTACTTGTTTTGTCTGATTTTATTTGTTCGGTGGATCCTAACGTTTTGTTTGTGTTCTCTGTCATGTCCTCCGGTGTTTCAGTGCAGTTGGCATCCACATGGATTTGGATGTGGTGAACCCCTTCCACACTGAGACAGGCAAAAGAAACGCTCAGCTAGCGGCGCTGTGTTCCCAAAACGATCTCGGTTAATTAAAAACATAAAAGATTACTAGAACAGAATTGCAGAAGAGGTGTGCTTTATTTGGATTTTATAAAAGGCATACAAAAAGTGGAGCATCAACCAAAGTGGAGAATAAATGTTGCCACCGTTCACTGCAGGTCCAGCGGCTGGTTTTTCTGGATGTTTCTACCATCTTTGAACAGACAAACTGACTTTTTTTTTTTTTTTTGTTGCCCATTTTCTACTTAAAGCTCAGTCAGATTAGGAGAGAGTCTGAATATTAGTTTCCATGTCTTCTGCAAAAATACAAAATATTCTTTCTCTATAATGCAAATATCTTTGCACTCCTGAAATAGGACTAAACTAACAAGTAACTTTTCAGCTATAGTTTCAAGTAAATTTTTCCTTAATATTGACGAAAACGTTCGAGTTCCATTGGCAGATTATTTCACTTATGAAAAGAAATTTTCCAAATAATCTGCCAATGGAAATTTCTTTTTATCAATATTAAGAAATTATTGACTTAAAACAAGCTCCTACATCTTGCTGAGAAATTACTTCTAAGTTAGTTTTGTCTTATTTAAAGTGATCTAAGATGTTTGTTTAGAAACTAGACCAATATTACTTGGTAAGGTTTTGTGATTTTGAAGTGTGGGTAAAAGTAAACCTCTGTTCATGCTCTATAGATTATAAAACCTTCACAAGAACTTTCCCACTTGTAAATCACACCACTGATTTAGGTTTTCAGATGGAACTCTTATATTTTCACTATCTTTATCCTTGGATTACATTGAGACTACTCAGTTTTTCCCCCCCTTCCCTTCCACCAACTAATTTTCTCTAAACCTTTCAGTAAACACATTTTAGACCAGTCGTCTTATTTACAAGCACATGTCTGAAAATTATCTTTCCAGCATATCTATGGTTTTCTTTGCATTTCAAGTAAACAAACAAAAAAATAATAATCAAAGCTTCAAGTTTTCCTCACTGGTCCAATAATTCACATTCAGTGGTTTACAAGAAATACTATAATAATAATAAAGTAATTGATATATGCTTCTGTGCAACAAAGTCTTTAATGCTGTGGCAAAGATGGCGCCTCGCACCACAAATAAATGATATAATTTAAAAAGCCTGGTGAAAATATCGTATGTCTGGAGAAAACACTGAAACACAAACTTTATGATGCTCATGTTCTGTGGCATCCGTAATACGCCGTCGTTGTTCTGAGTATAAAAATAATGAAACGGATTCATAAACCACAAAGCTGAGTGGCTTTGTTCAGTGTCAGTCATGCTAGCTCTAGCTAAGCTAATGAACGTGAATCTCAGCAGCCCATCCAAATTCAGTGTGAGATGCTTCGCTGCATGCCGTTGATGCCTACGTTTTCTTTGATCTGTCCTTTTCTTTTTTCTTTTTCTCTCTTTTTTTTTTACTGTTTTCTATCATCAGCATGTGTGACTAAAACAATCTGGTTCATCTCTGTTGCTTGTTTACATGTAGACGATTTCTGCCGTGTCATCCGGTCTTGTCACTCCGACGCGCTCCTGTTCACTCTGCACATTGCGACACGTTGCTGAGTGTGAAAACCTACTGTGATTTAAACGTATGGTGTGGAGCAGTTTGGAAATGGATTGTATGTTTTTTTTTGTGGTAGCAAAGAATGATAAATACTTGTACATACTCTGTAAATTATACTTTTAACTAGGTATAATTATTATCAATGTCTACAGGTGAATTGAAAGTACATCCCTGCTCCCCCCGACTTCCATATAATCCACATAATCACAGAGCTGCTGCTGTTTGCCTCTGATAGGACTGAATTATCACCAGATCCAGGAACGTCACATGGTCTTCACCTTTAATTCCATTCTCCATCTCTTGTGGTCGAGCGTGGAAGTCGAAGGGAAGGCGCTCTGTTTGGAAGTAGACAAATTCCCTGTTAATGTAAAACGAGTCCTGTGACGATTATTGAGAACATAATAAAATGATGCACTATAAGAGCTGAAGTGCCTTTTGATTTTGCTTGTGGTTGATGTGAATGACTGTATGAACAGCTCTTCTTACAGGCCAGTGGCAGCTAAGCATGAGCTGGTTACCAGAGTCATGGTATATTGTGGGTTTTTTGCATCCATATAATATCAAAATGTATCCAATTAATAGATTTGATTGCTGACTGGGTGTTCCTGGTGTTATCTGCAGGGTAGATAAGCCTAGAAATACTTTCCAGTATGTTGAGAAATATTTCTATTTATTTCAAACGGACAAAAATAACAAAATAAAACAAATTATGATGCCCAATTGACATGCAATTTTACATTATCCACTCAAACAGGAGCAGGTAGAAGATACAAGATCTTATAATTTCCTGCCCCTCTCGTACGCATCAGCCCACGTTTATATATTTATGTATAAATATAAAATCTCTGTAAATGTAAATGTAAAAGTTAGTTTTACATTTTCGAAGTCAGTAATTTCTAATTCTGACTAATTTTTTATTTATATACACACCCAGATATTTGACGTTGGATTTTACAGGATTAGTAAAACCGGTAGATACATGACAGTCCATTGAAGGCAAATTTTCACATTTGTTTAAATTTAATATAAGGCCTGAGGCCTTCGAAAATGCTTCAATGCATTAGAGAATTTTAGAAACTTAATTCAGGTTGTTTGAGAAGATTGACTGATAGAAAACTCTGTCCATCTCAAATCTTTGTAAGATTTGAGATACAAACACCCTGAGCTGTTTGCATCTTCCTAAAATGTTTTAATTAGATTAGCAATATTTTTTTCCAAACTGAAATTAATATAAAGGTTTGAACATAAATTCATGCTCTATCAGAGTGAAGGCTTTATAAAAGTCTAAAAATGATTCAAAACCTTAATTTTCAACTAAATGGTTATAGACAATTAAGTCCAAAATAAGGTGAATATGTACTTTTAGAAATCCAGACTGTCAGAAATAATTTGGGATGTGCCGGATTTTAAGCAGTTAGCAAAAATGAAGGACAGGAGTGTGTAATCATTATTTAATAGTGTTACAGGTCTTAAATCATCAAGAAGAGTTGGATCTTTCCCAAGTCTAGGCATGAGTGTAACAATACCTTGTTTCATAGAGCGTGTTATACAGTCATGATCTAATATTTATTAAAGCATTCCAAACCAGGGTTCTGATATAAACCCAAAAATGTCTGTAAGTGTAGAACATAACTAACAATAAAACTTTAAAAGTGTATTTAGAAATAGTTTTATGTTTGAAAAAGGAAAAAGGGTTTTAGAAATAATTTTACGTTTTAAAAAAAGGTTTTTAAAAATGTATCAAAAAATGAAGAAGAAACCTGGCAATGGTTGATACTTTTTTTATTTTACACATATATTTTACGAGGGACTCTGAAAGCATCTCCAGTGAAAATACCAACGTCATCAATATGCGTCAGAGACGGGTGAAAGGTTACTCCGCCAGTGTTTGATAAAGCAAGTACACGGACGTTGGTTTAAGGTTTACGTGCTTCGAAGTACAATGAATGTCAACAGCTTCCTCGCGTTATCCAGAGCTTTTCCACGCGGAAAGAACAGACTCGTCTGTCACGCGTGGCACCTGGGGAAACAGGCGCTGCGTGTTCAGCAGCGGAGGACGATCAGAACTCATTCAAGGAGTCTGGCCTACGCCAAGGATCTGTTCCTGGGGCAGATCAACAAGGTAACGGGGGGGAGTTGTTTTTAGATGCGTGACAGTTGACGGCGAACAGAGTTACTTGTAACAAGGCTAAACGGTACAAAGGTATTCACATGACCTGAAGTTTGTCAGTTCAAACTTCACTGGTATCAATGTGACTTTGTAGGACAGAGCAACACAAAGCAAGATATACATGAGGTTTACTTCCTCTGTACTCTGACACTCCGAAAACCATTAAATGCTTCTGGAAGCCACGGGAACACTAAGTAGTCTTTCTGTGAAGCTTCGAAAGTTAACCTGTAACAGCAATAGCTCATTTTTTGAGTCAACCAGGTCAAGAAAACTCACCAAAAACCTGAAATTACATTCAATTAAAGAATAAAAAATAAGCAGCAGGCTCACGAAGGCACATTAAAAATGTCTATTGTCCAGTTTTTAGTCTATGTATTCATTTTCATTTACTTTTACTTGAGTAAAAATACGTTGATGTAGTGCTACTCTTACTCGAGTACAATCTTTGGGTTCTGTACCCACCTCTTTAAATCAGTATAAAAAATGACAACAATACAACTGAAATTCACCATTTTTATTTGGAGTCATCGTATTTGTCTCCTCCAGGCTGAGGTCTTCCCTTATCCAGAGATTGGAAGCGATGAGTTGGAGGAGGTTAAGCAGTTTGTTGCACCAGTGGAGAAGTTCTTCAACGAGGAAGGTGAGAGAGGAGGATCTGAAGTAATGTCAGTCAATTGGTTATTAAATTATTTTATTAATTGTCGTCTCCCCCTTCCCCCACAATTCCAGTTGATTCAGCGAAAATAGATCGAGAAGCTAAGATCCCAGCAGAGACTCTGAATGGCCTGAAGGAGCTGGGCTTGTTTGGAATCATGATCCCTGAGGAATATGGTGAGATGGTGGGATCACAGCAATAATAATTTTTAAATATTAAATAATGTAGATTTTGATCAGTCACTCAGTACTTGAGTCGCTTTTTTACCAAACTCTTTTTTTTACTCTCACTCAAGCAATTTTTGGACGGCTACTTTTTACTGTCACTTGAGTAAAAGTATGTTAAAGTAGTGTTACTCTTACTTGAGCACAATCTTTGGGTCCTTCGCTAAATTGAAGTTGTGCAGAAAAGTAAGCAGATTATCCTCAACATCTCCTGATGTGATCTTATGCATTCATAAAAATCTCTGTCTTCCTAACCGCAGGTGGTCTCGGACTCTCCAACACCATGTATGCCCGGCTGAACGAGATCATCGCACTGGACGGCTCTATTGCCGTCACTCTGGCTGCACATCAGGCCATTGGTCTGAAGGTAGCTGTTGCATGCCGCTTTATTTGTGTTGAGTCTCGGTCTGCTCACTTAGTCGAACACGCTGGGATGTGTGCGTGCTAAGAGTCGTGTGGTTTCAGGGGATTCTGATTGCTGGGAACGAAGCACAGAAGAAGAAGTATCTGCCCAAGCTGGCTTCAGGAGAACACATCGCCGCTTTCTGCCTTACAGAACCTGGCAGGTACAGATCCTGACAACTCCTTCAGGACCGGGTCCACAGTTTCCTCTGAAGGTTTTTTTTTTTTTTTTTTTTAGTTTTATTCTTATAAAAATGAAGAACCTGCTGCACTGAACCCCATTGAAAACCTTCTGGCTATTCCACCAAATCTTGATATCTGAACTCTTCCTGAGTTAAAACATCAGTATTGTTGTTTCTAAATGAAGATAAACTTGTTTCTTTGCATGATTTGAGGTCTGAAAGCGCTGCATCTTTTTTGTTATTTTGACCATTTCTCAATTTCTACAAATAAATACAAAATATTTGCTTCAGAATTTCAGAGACTTGTCTGTAGTTCATAGAATAAAAGAGCAATGTTCATTTTACTCTAACATACACCTATAAAAAGTAAAATCTGAAAAACTCATAATTCTAAGTATCAGCTGATCACCGATTGATAAATTGGTTCACTCCGAATGTCTACAAAAGTCTTTGACTGTAAGGTGGCCAGTCAGACGATTTTTGCAAAAAAACCCCCAAAAAAAACAACTCCCAAATATCCAGACATCTGTTTTTTTTTGTCTTCTTTGGATAGCAGCTTCACATTGCCAACCAGTTTGATGTTCTTATTGTTTTCTTTTCCCTTCAGTGGAAGTGATGCAGCTTCCATTCAGACTCTGGCGACTCTGTCTGAAGATGGAAAACATTACCTGATCAATGGTTCCAAGGTGACGCATATCAATTAAAAAAAAAAAAAAAATATATATATATATATATAAACCCCTCTCCCAGCATGTTCCTATTTCTGTGGAGCGACTCTTGAGTTCCTCGTTCGTTCTCTTGTTTTCAGTTTTGGATTTCAAATGGAGGCTTCGCAGACATCATGACAGTGTTTGCTCGGACCGCAGTGGAAGTAGACGGTGTGAAGAAAGACAAGATTACAGCCTTTATCGTGGAGAAAGCTTTTGGGGGCATCAGCAGCGGCAAACCTGAAGACAAACTTGGCATCAGGGGTTCCTACAGTAAGACGTTCATTCATACCTGGCAATGCGCTCGGCGGCGTTTAGGCCGCATTACCTCTGCTATGCAAAAATATTCATACCCATGGAAGAGTTGTACATTTTGTCGCGCTACAACCACAGACATGGTTGTACCTTCCTAATCCCAGACCTGTAATCCAGCCCTTTCTTTTGGAAGGTAAAGAATTTGAAAAGAGATTTTGCTCACAGTAAATGGAGGTCGTTCACCCAATCAAACTAAGCTCGACTGATTTTCAAAGAAGAATGAGAAAAACTTGTCTGTAGATGTTTAAAACTGAAACACACCTCAAGGTATTTACTTCCATACATGCTATGCTTTCATTTTATTTGCTAAAAAAGTCAAGCCACATATTGGTTTCTTTTTGTCTTCTGATTTCTCTGCTGCCATTTCAGAGAGAACGATGCATTTGCACAAATGTACAATTTGCACAAAATGTGTCCTGAAACGTGTGCGCACCGCTTTCCACGCAAAGATTGCGATTCATAAAAAACAAACTTGACGTGAAACTAATATTACCGAGGAGTTTTGCATCGGGAATGTATAGTTTCATGCGTGTGTTGAGTGCAGAACCTTGTGTGAAAACGTTTAGGTACAGCTGTGGTTTATCAGGAAAATTGTGTGCTGGTGCGTATGAACGGTTTTGTAAATCCAATATTTTTTTTGGTGAACATCATCTTTACCTTTTGGCCAAACACACACTTTTAGTACGAGTCCTGCAGTTCTCCATATATGACACTAAGCGACGATGTTAGCATAATTGCTCTTTGTTTTGAAGCGTGTGAAGTTTCCTTTGACAACGTTCCTGTTCCCGTGGAAAACGTGATTGGAGAAGTCGGAGGCGGATTCAAGGTGAACTCTGCTCTGTTTTCAGGCTAACTTGTAATCATATGTTGCTCCCCCCCCCCCAGCTTTAATGAAGTTCTGTCTTTGTTCAACAGGTCGCCATGAACATCCTGAACTCGGGGAGGTTCAGTATGGGCAGTTCTTGTGCTGGAATGATCAAAAAGCTGATGGGTAAAAAAAAAAAAAAGAAGAAGACATATCTACTCCCAGAAACAGAAGTGGTGAATGGTTTTATTTATTTATCTTTTTTTCTTTAGAGCTGACCTCGGAGTACGCCGTCAGCAGGAAGCAGTTTAACAGAAGCCTGAGTGAGTTTGGGATGATCCAGGTAGGACCACACAGGTTTCCCTTCACTGCTCCTGGTGCAGAGTACTGAAGTAACTAGTTACATTCACTCAATGACATTTACTTGAGTAACTTTTCTTTTTAAAAAAAGGACTTTTAGGAGTATTTTTACTACACTGTACTTTTTACTTTTACAGGAGAAATTTTATTTTGAAGTATTTCTGCTCTTGAGCAAAATTTCTGGATTTTCTACCCACTGAATGGAAAACAAACATGTTTTAACCCAAAATTCACCAAATAAAGACACACAGATGATGTTTTTATGAAATTTCATAATTTAGTTTTTTTTTTTTTGTTACTTATATAAATTTTGTCATTTTGGTCCATCTGATGATGCAGATTTTAAATATTAAAAGATAATAATCAGTATTTCATAATTTCATCAGTTACTCAGTACTTTTTACGAAATACATTTTTACTCTTACTTGAGTAACTTCTTGGATGGATACTTTTTACTTTCACTGGAGTAATAAAATATGTTGAAGTAGTGCTACTCTTACTTGAGTACAGTCTTTGGCCGCTCTGCCCACCTCTGCATGATGACGTGCTTTGACTCGTTTGTTTTTGCAGGAGAAGTTTGCTCTGATGGCCATTAATGCCTTTGTGATGGAGAGCATGGCATACCTGACTGCGGGGATGATGGATCGACCAGGAGTCCCAGACTGCTCGTTAGAGGCTGCCATGGTGAAGGTTGGACAGCCGGACGTCGTTGATGGTAAACCCAATAATAACCAGAGAGGTCACAGTGTGAACGTTGTGTGCAGGTCTTCAGCTCAGAGGGAGGCTGGATCTGTTGCAGTGAGGCTCTGCAGGTTCTCGGAGGTCTGGGTTACACCAAGAACTACCCGTTTGAGCGCTACGTCAGGGACTGTCGCATCCTGCCCATCTTTGAGGTGTGTTGGCTAACAGGATGGTGATTTCTTTTCTTCTTCGTCGTCTTCTTTTTTTTTTTTAATGACTGATGGACAACTAGCTAACCTCTTGACCAAAATGAAAAGATTGTCCCTCTTGACTTTATAACATTTGGTTTAGATGAACAAAAATGAACAAAAAAAATTGTCATGCATCTACATTGATGAGAAGTGACTCCACAGTTAGCGGATCACAAGGTCTAGGAGAGAGACAAAGTAGTGCCAAGTGTGTTATCTATAGGAGGACAGCATGTTATTGCTGTAAGTGGCCAGCAGGTGGCAGGTGACTTTGTAACTTGAAGATGAGTTTCTTTCTTCATCAAATTTGAGTTAAATATTAGAAGTGGGATCAAAAATGAATGCCAGAAAAATCTGAATCTTTCTCTGCCACAGTCAACAAGCTCCCACCCGCTGCTGTTTTTATCATTTTGAGTGTTTTTAGTAGTAAACTACGTCAGAACAGTAAACCTGCCGTTTGTGTCCAGGGGACAAACGAAATCCTGAGGATGTACGTCGCTCTCACCGGGATGCAGTACGCCGGCAAAGTGCTCACGGGAAAAATCAAGTAGGTGTAAAACGCCACAGCGTGGGTCTAAATTATTCATACCCCTGATATGATTAAAGTCATATTTTTTTATGTTGGTGGAATTTTCCACTTGTTATTGAGAGGGAAATCATTTTGTCTTGAGATGTAATTCGGATTTTTCAAATTATGTTTAATATCTCTGAACTGAAATTTACTTATTTTATTAATTAGTTTGAACAAAGGAAAAAATTAAAATTAAAACAAAATGATCATGTCCAATTCACATACAGTTTTAAATATATATATTTGTATGTGTGTATATGTATACACACACACACACACACACATATATATATATAATTTCTTGTCACAAACAAGACATTTTCATCCACCTCTGCCAGTGATATTGTTAATTTTGGGCCGACTTGTAAAGTAAGGATGCTTGTGTTTATTTAAATGACATATTAAAAATATTAAAATCATAAGAAAACATCGGCTTTGATTCTCCTTGTTTCTAATTACTAAATGAACTCATAGGTTAGAGGAAGTAGGTGAGTTTTGGTGGTTTGTAGTTTACTGTCCTCTGAAAACATTAGCTCAGCGGCCGCATGATTTCATGACAAATAAAAAGTTTTCATATATTTATGCAAACTTTCAGACCATATCCATTCATGCACATGCTGATTTGTGTGTAAAATACAGCGGCACAAGTTTGTTTTTGTGCACGGTTTATTCATGAGGCTGAATTGATCATAATTCAGTTGAAACCTGTTTTTACTCTCCTCTCTGCTCTTTTGTTAATTTGTTTCTCAAACAAGCCGACCTTTGAAAGCAACAAAAGTAGTTCAACATCCAAGTCGGTGAATACTTTTTCTAGGCGCTGTCTCTTAGAGGCGTTGTTTTTTGTTTTGTTTATTTCCCTCTCAGGGAGATGAAGAAAGGAAATATATTCATGGCCGTGAACATGGCTGGGAAGAAGCTGAGGACGTCGCTGGGAGCATCAGTGGACCTCGGCCTGACGGGGAAGGACGGGGTGGTTCATCCCAGCCTGGAGGTGAGAAGCTGCTCCAACCTCAGCAGGATTTCTTTTCTTTTCTCGTCTTCCTCCAGGTAGTTTTCCGGCACCTTGGTGACTTTCTGTTTCTGTTTTAAAGGAAAGCGCTAAGAAACTGGAGCAGAACGTGAACCTTTTCGGGATGACGGTGGAGAGCCTTCTGTACAGATACGGAAAGGTATTTTCATTTTCTAATGTCTTTAAATGGATGAACAGACGGACGCTTGGTATTTGGTCCTGTTGATCCCTTAGAGAAAATCGAATCAGTCTTTTGTAACAGACACCAGTCTTCGCCACAAAACAGGAAGTGACTAAAAAGTCCTTTGTCTGCTAAGGCCGAATGTAATCATACTGTTTGTTTTTAGTTTTTTTCTTCAGTCAAATGAATTTGCTTTTTGGAGACCTAAACATTTACAAAAACTCACCAAGCTCTGCATTTGTGCATAGCAGAATGATAAATTACAAATATTCGTCATTTGCACACAGTTGGCTCTAAATCACACGTCATCCGTTTTACGTCAAACCGGATGCAAATGACATTTCTTAACGTCTCAAGAAGCCAATTGGATAATATTCTAACGTGACTCCAGTGCGCCCCCTGGATTATTCCAACAGTTCCATCTCCCTGACATGTCCGGTCTGCACCAGGGTTTTTTTGTTCCCTCTGTACTTGTCGGTTTTAAAGAGCCAATGCTTCATGTTGTTCTGTTTCTTTTAAACCCGGTTTCAGAGCATCGTGGACGAGCAGCTCGTCCTGAAGAGGGTGGCGGACGTCCTGATCAACCTGTACGCCATGACGGCCGTCCTGTCCAGAGCCAGCCGCTCCATCAGCATCGGCCTGAGGAATCACGACCACGAGGTGTGTGTCGGCCAAGAGCCGTTGCAGCTGGGCTCCATGCAGACCATACGGGCAGTTAACATCTTACCAGCAGCTGATGGCTTTCTTTAAAAAAAAAAATCCCAGTTACTGTCATTCCCCAGAGAAAGTCCACCTTTAATTTAAGTCTATTTGTTCAGCAGGAAAATTTAATTTGCCAAAAGAATCAAAAATTGATTCTCATGATTCTCATTGAAAACTAAGATCTGACCTGCAGAGAAGAGAACAGTTCATTTTTCCTCCTTTCAAAGTTGGATTTGTCTCGTTCAGTGTGAAATTGTACCACCACAGATTAACGTGGATGTGTTTAAAGTATTTCCCACGTTTTGCTCCGTTCTGGAGAGATTTGAAAATGGCTGCCCGGTCGTCTCCCATCCGGTCTGATTCAGCTGGAGAAGAACTGCCAACAGATGCGTGTGCTGAGCTCGTGGCGTCATATTCAGGCTTTAATTGGATGAACAGAGTGTGAAGCAAAGGCTGTGAAATCTTGTGTAAATGTATTTATTTATTTATTTATTTTTTCAGTTTTAATAAATTTGTAAATCACTGCAAAACCTTCTGGATGCACTGTGGAGCTGACTGGTGCTTTTAAAATGTTTTTTATTTTTATTTTTCTAAATCTTGCTGTGATGTCGTCGCTCCTTCCAGGTGCTGCTCGCCAACACATTCTGCAACGACGCCTTCTTCAAGAACAATTACTCCATGGTTCAGCTGCAGAAACGTAAGCAGAAGCTGCTGTACGGTGGCGACAGGAAGTCCGGCTCTCATATTTTTTTTGCTCAACTTTGCAAATCTGAATGTTTTATGTTAATAAATCCTTGTCCAACTAGTGATTTTTCTGAAAAGTCTGATAGACACATAAAGTTAGGAAAGTCTTCTGTTTGGGGGGGAAAAAAACAGGCATTTTTACTTTTGTGTAATACTTTAATCAAACTTTACTTTTTTTATTAAGTGTAATCATTTAATTCTAGTTCAACTGTATTTACTGGCTCAGGACAGACAGGAAACGAGCTGCAGAGCGTTTCCGCCATAAAAGTTTCCAATAACACCAAAAAGAATCACTGGACTCATCACTAGATTTTGTTCTTGAATAAAGTCACTGCTGGTGTCTGAAAAATGGATAAATATAACAACAGGATGGATAAGTTAAGAGTGTGTCTAGATTAATGGAGGATGTCCAAAACCAAAAATATTCATATAGCACCAGTTCACATCAAGTAAATCATTACAGTTCAATCACACACACAGATTCCCAGCGATGTTGGTTGTCAGTTTAGTTCAGTTTATTTAAATGAAAATATTGTCTATCTACAGAAACAGCAGACTGCATTGACTCGTTTGGCTTGCAGCATTCACTTCTCCTGTGAATTCTGAAAAATTAGATATTAGATCAAAAATCTTTTAATCAATCTCAATCGTAAACTGAACTTCACGGCATTGTTTAATCTCTAGGATGTTTCCCAAAAAGTTTAGTTGCAGTGCAAACAGAGTTTTTTTTTCTGAGCTTCTTTCAACAAGGGCTTTCTGTTAGCCACCGGTTAGCTAATATTTGTCCTGGGAACTTGGCATGGTCCTTTTGGTTCCATCCCTGGTTGTTTTCCTCAAAAACCACCATTCATTTCACTTTGCAGCGACGCTCTACTTTGTGTCTTTCTAAATAAATGAATGTGACAAAATGTTCAAAGGACATAGATATTTTTTTACAAGGTTTGTTACTCTGCACCACAGTCCTGACAGATGATGATTAAACAAATGCATTTTTCCTCCCCAGATTCTCCAGAAAACAACGACGCCAGCATCAAGAAGATCGCCCAGGCGGTTTTGGAGAACAGATCCTATATTTGCTCGCACCCTCTTGAAAGAACATTCTGATTTCTCTCCTGTGACGTTAGATCCGCCTCCGTTTCTGTGGCCGTGGGAGAAACGTAGCACGATTCCTGTGTTTTCTCAGATGTGGTCGTTGAGCTAACCTGTGAGCTCGATGGACAAGGCCGTCCTACCGGGAGAAAACTAACCCAAGTGCTCTTTAACAAACCATCAGTGAAGAAAATGTTAAAAGAAAGCCAGTTTTTAACAGAAAGTCCAGATTTCTTGTAAATTGCCATGTGTAACATGTTTAGGAGATGGATCATATGTGCTTCTTCCAGTCGGATTTGTTCTCTGAGGAAGTTCAGCTGGTGCTTTCCTCATCAGTCAGAGCTGAGGAGTCTGCTACTGCTTCAAGTATGATTTGTCATATTTACGGTTTTAGTGAGCAGTAAACTCGTTTCAATGTTTCTGTTGCGGCTGTCAGGTTTAGAACCTTTCACAATAAAATAAGTAACTTCAATCAGAAAGCTGTACCTGGGAACTGCATTGTTTCTGCTGCTGATGTTGCATCGCGTCCTGGTGGCTCCTCTCCTTTAACTGTCCACAGCTTCACTGTGCACTGACTTTGGCCTCCACCAGTTTGTTTCTGTACTAAATGCAGCATAAACGTTGCAAAGTCTTCCAGCAGTATAGTCTGACTATTGTGAAACGCAGCCCTCTCACAGAGAGTTGTGGCAATAGAAAAGATCTGTGGAGAAGATCTGCTTCATACTCAAATATGGACCGATTGTCAATCATCCAAAATGAAAGAATTTTGGCCGATCAATCTGGACATCCCCACCGCTCGATCCCTGGACCTTCATCCAAAAGGATCCTGTCAATCTTCATCAAACAGGCCTCACGTCCGACCTGCTGTTCTGAGGTAAAGATGGTGAAAGCAGAAGAAGACCTGTTCACAGGAGGCGAGTTGGTCGTCTCTACGCAGTACAGCGTGACCTGCTTTTATAACCAAACGACAGATCTGGTGTCTGGACTGAGCTCTGGCTTTACGGAGTGGTAACCTGGGAATCAAGAGCGCACACACCCTGGGCTCCAAGCATTTAGCTCTTTGTCTAAAACTGAACACAGAGTGAAAGTTTATAGGAGTAAAAGTAGCAAATGAAACGAGGGAATTACTTGTTTTGATTAATGTCTTCTGTGAGAAAAGTTCTTTTCCGGTGTTGTGTGGGAATACTGGGCTGTTATGAGCAAACTGGCTGAAATTCCACCATCTGGAGCTTCCATCAAAAACATGTCAATAAGGGCCGGTCGGTCTTGTGTGAAATATTCACTGCTTGGACAGATAGCTCTGAACTCAGTCTACTGCAAGGAGCCAGAACTTTATGTCTTTTAGCTTTTACTGATCTTTTTATCCTGTGTTTAAGAACCAGTTGAACCAAAAGAAAGCAAGAGCAGAAGAACCACCGCAGAGTTCTCGGTCCAGCTGCTTGAGATGAAGTATAACAATCTGTTAATGTGGTAAAGGTACAGGATTCTTTTTAAAGGGTTTTCTATCAGAACTCCGTCATGATGAATGCTTGTCTTTGATATTAAACACGTTGCTGTACCTGTGGGGCTTTAATTATGAGACCTTCATAAGACACTTTACAAGCAACCCCCTTAATGAAAAGTCTAAATGAAGTTTTAGGGCTTGCTATATGTGCTCCAGCAGAGTAACGAGGGAATCTGAAATTGCAATAAAATGCTTGTCGTGTGTAAAACCTTATTGAAATGCCTTTCAGTCTGTGGAGAGCTTCATCTAGTCCAAATAAAAATGAAAACCAACCAATTAGTTACATTAAATAATAGTTAAAAAAAATCTACATGCTTTGAACTTTTTTTTAATTATTATTTTGTAACCACAAACTGTAGAGTATTTTGTTAGGATTTTATGCTACGAATCAACTGAGGTTGCATGTTTTGTGGTTTTCACACTTCTTTTGTGTTTAAAATCTGAATTTTTATTCAGCACCTGCTGAATAAAAATTCAGCAGGTGCTCCAGGGCATATTCTGAAAACAAAAAAGACAGACAGATAAATAATACAATTAAAATAATTGTATTATTTTACTAAATTATTAAAATATTTATAATTCATTATTATTTGCAATTAAATATAAATGTATAATTAAATAATATTAATTATAAATTATTACTTTCACAAAATCCATTTTATTTACACCCTTGTCCCTTAGTGGGGTCGGGAGGGTTGCTGGTGCCTCTCCAGCTAACATTCCGGGCGAGAGGCAGGATACACCCTGGACAGGTCGCCAGTCTGTCACAGGGCAACACAGAGACACAACCATGCACACACACACTCACACCTAGGGACAATTTAGAGTAACCAATTAACCTGACAATCATGTTTTTGGACTGTGGGAGGAAACTGGAGTACCCAGAGAAAACCCACGCATGCACAGGGAGAACATGCAAACTCCATGAAGAAAGACCAGGGCCGGGAATCAAACCCAGAACCTTCTTGCTGCAAGGCAACAGCTCTACCAACTGCGCAGCCCCACAAAAAAATAATTTTATATATATATATATATTTTATTAATTAATTAGTTTATTTTCTCAATTGAATAGTTGAATGTATCTACCCAACTCTGTATAGACGTCATCTGTTTAGGTCAAGGCATGTGGAGACTGCAGCTCATGTTTTTATTTTTACAATCATTACTTAACTATTGTGAATAAAAGTTAAATACATTGGTGACAGGTTGACATTGCGTCCAGAGTGGATTACATTCTGTCAAGCATGCATTTTAAATCTATAAACCTTTGTTGAATTTGCTTCCAAGCTTTTATTTATTTTTTTCTTTTCTTTTTTTAACTAAAGGTTGCTCTCCTTTTTTTCAGTGTACTTGTGGATGTTGGGGGCAGTGCTTCAGTCAGATCTTGGCCTCCCTCGCAGAGCAGGGGGACACATTCAGCGGAAGGAGTCAGTCGGTCAGAACAGAGGCGAGCGGCTCGCGTTTCGTGGAAATGTTGTCCGGTCCAAACGATGGATGCCACCGACTCCCCTGACCCGTACAGCCGCCCGGCGCGCAGGACGCAGTGGATCGTGAGCACCCTGGCTTACCATTACGGACTGGACCGGGGAGTGGAGAACGAAATCATCGTCCTGGCCACCGGACTGGATCAGTATCTGCAGGAGATATTCCACCACCTGGACCATCGAGGACTCGGTAAAATCCCCGAGGAGGACTTCAACGTCCTGTGTGAGGTTCTGGGGCTGAGCGAGGACTCGGAATCGGAAGAGTCCGCCGGAGTGTTGGACAACCTGCCCAGCGCGCTCACCTTCAGGCACTTTCACGCCAAGCTGTGCGGCTACTTCACCACGAAGGCGGGATGCCAGTACGAGAACGACCGGCTGCTGGTCGGGACCGACAGCGAACACATAGAAACTCAGATCCGTCTGCGGAGCCCCCTAAAGCGGCGGGAGACGCTGCTTTCGGTCGGGGCGAGCGGTGGCGGCTCCTCTCCCTCACCCTCCCCGGCGCAGCGGCGCGCCTTCGGCTGCAGGCTCGGCTCCCCGGGCTCCTGCACCAGGGAGTGCTACGAGGAGATCGTGGCTCTGGAGGAGGCGGAGGACAGGATAGGGAAGCTGGAGGATGAGAATGCGAGTCTCAGGGAGCTGGTTGAGGACATGAGAGCCGCGCTGCAGAGCAGCGATGCTCGTTGTTTGGCTCTGCAGGTGAGAAAGGTTTGAACATAACTTGATTTATTTAACTCCATCGGAAACAACCAATTAGAGACAGGAGGAGGGTCTTAGCGCTGGCAATCATCCTCGTGTACTCTGCTCAGATTTTCTTCCTTCCTCTTAACAACAGAGCCATGAATGCTCAGTTAGCATAGCCACTGATGACACCGGATATACAGCTTACCAGAAAGGTCAGCACACTGAGCAGTGCATACACAAGGTTGACTGGACCTCCATCCCGGATCGGATTGGTCGTTTTTAACGGAGCTGCATCATCAGGCGGATGCATGTTAAAGTTAACAGGAAATTTTTTGATACTTTAAGAGCAAAAAAACAAAAAAAAACAGACAATAATGTAACAAAAATGAACAAAATCAGTTAAAAGAACGTTTTCATAAACCCTGGAATGACATATATATATAAAAAAAACACACACACACCTCTGGAAAACTGCAGGTGTGTGTGTGGGTGTGTCTGGTGAATTTTTGGTTTAAACATGTTTGTTCTTCATTCAATGGGTAGAGAATCCAGACAATGACTCAAGTAAGAGCAGCGATGCTTCACTATAAAACTACTCCGGTTAAAGCAGTACAGCATAGTAAAAATACTCCTAGAGGCATATTTAAAAAAAAAAAAGTAAATGTAATGTAATTGTACTACCAATCCATGTACCATGTACTACCTCCTTATGCCGCACCGTCCCTCATTACACGTCACCTGCTCTTGCTTAAATCTATCAAGCATTCAAGTTAAACCCAGTTTGGAGTTAGACAGCATGCCTTTAATGACAATGTGGTCAAAATACTCGGCTAATAATTGTGCACACAGTGTAGTTTTATGGAGAGCAGAATCTCACACATGAAGACTGCTGGTGAGTATTTAAAAGATCTGACTGGTGAGGAGCTGGCATGTTCCCAACAGACACTGGAGGTCCTGAATGGTGACGTAACATCAGGTGTTATATGAATATTCTGTGGCGGCAAATTTTTGCAGCCAGTTAGTAAAAGACACTGAAACTGAATAGCCGTGTTTGTGTATTTTATTACGCCGTCACAGGTTCCACAGAGGCCTCCGACCTGGACGGGTTGCTACAATAGAAAACATCAGACGGCTGTTGAATTGCAGGCAGTTCCTGCTCACACTACCCCAGTCACCACTGCAGCTTCTGATGTGCAAACAGCTGCAACCGGGATGGGAGACGACGTCTGACGTGTCTCTCATATTAGGCTGATAAATTAGCAAACGACATGTAAAAAAAAAAAAGGCTCAAACATTCAGTCAGTGCTCAGGACTAAATGCATTTGATCTAGAACTTTTTACGACTCAGAACTGTAAAAAGTCTCGTCCACCACGTGTGTCCTCTGATGTCATCACTGGTCTGCTGGGACATCAGTCCGTCCCACATGCTGGCCAGTTGCCCGTTATAATCCCCTGCTGTCATGCAGACTCTCACCTGTGGGATTCCTAATGACACGTCTCCAGATGTTCCTGTGAACCCAGCTGACCTGTAACAACACCAGGGTCATCAGAGCTCCTGGTTTTCACAAATATGTCCACTTTTCATGACATACTGTTAAGTTTGTTAAAGTTATAACTGCTTTCATTTTTTTGTAACAAATGTAAGAAAAATTTATTATCCATTGATAGACAGTTTAAAATGCACAAGTATAGCTTTATGTCAAACCACACGTTTTTTTTAAAGTGCTTTTCTGAGGCTGTTGCTTTTTATCTTTAAGATTACATTGAAAATACAATGCTTTTTTTTCAGAATATAATTTTAGTTTTTTTTTCTGTAATTTTTTTTTTGCTGTGTGACTTCCAAACTGAGCTGCCACTGTTACAGGTTGCGTTCTAATACAGAAGAGTCATTATTTCTTAAAGTTGATGTGCTGGTTGACTTATGAAAGCATATTTTAAGTTAATCTAAATATGTATTTTTTAGAGGAGATTAAAAGTAAACAGCGTATGATTGAGATATTTTGGAAATGAAAAAAAAAAAAAAAGCTCACCATCACTCCACTTGTTGGCACCATTCAAGCTCTTTAAAGCTCATGATGTTCCAGTTGCTTGCATTTACATTCCCAGTACTGTTTTAATCTGAACTATTCCTTTAATGAACTTTGTCAACCAATCAAACAACAAAATGTTTTGTCAGTTTGTGGGATTATCTTCATCTCGTCTCTTCACATCGCAGGTCGGCCTCTGGAAAAGCCACTCCAAGCATAAACCAAGAGAAGGACGCTTTGTTTCCCCGCGGACGCTGGCTTCCCACAACAACGTGGCCAACAGCTCCAACAGCAACCTCAAGAGCCTGCAGAACCTCATCCACGAGATAGAGTACCTGCACAGCTCCAGAGAGTGGCAGGTGGAGGAGACGGTGTCGCGCAATCAGAGACTGGAGCAGGAACTGTGGAGCTGTAAGGAGGCCGTCGCTGCGTTGGAAGACAGCAACAGGCTTCTGAAGACGGAGCAGGCGAGCATGAGGAGGAAGGTGGAGGAGGCCCGGCAGGCGCTGCTGAGCGGACTGGAGAAGGTGAAGGACCTGGAAGCGAAGGCCAGTCGTGTTCCGGCGCTGCAGAGGCACGTTGTCCAGATGGAGTCTGAGCTGCATTACTACAGGTGCAGACGCTTCGCTTCACGTAACATTAAGCTGTTTATCAGAGCAACTCCACATGTGTTTTAGACGACCTCAGAAGCACAGTCAGTGGAATACATATGTGTGTATATGGCAGCAGTTCTGGTCAGAGTAATGTAGTGATTGAATCTGTGTATGCACAACTGTGTTCAGGGTTAGTTTTTCTGCATGAAGTGCCAGGTTTGTGGCACACAAAATCTTACCAAATATTTTTGGTCTATTTTCTAGTGCAAATCTCTTAGTGCACTTAAAGAAAAGACAAAACTAACTTACAATTAACTGTTCAGCAAGTAACAGGAGCTTGTGTTAAGTAAATAATTTCTTAATATTGATGAAAAAGTGCTGGTGTCATTGGTAGATAATTTCACTTATAAGAGGGGAAAAATGTTTTGATATAAGTGAAATAATCTCCCTATGCATTTTTGTCAATATTAAGTTTTTTTTGTGCGTAGCACATTTCAGCAGAAACGTGTTTTGCACAATAAAACAAAATTACAAATTTATAAAGAAAACACCATACAGACAACAATTCAACAAACGTTACATTTTGTCGAGTGCCATCGCCAAAACTCGTTAAACATCAAATATGTTGGTCAGTGTTTCATTTATTATGGTTCAAAGGCAACTCTAAAACAGCTGGGTGTTTAGTCTGGACTCAAAGGAACTCAGCGTTTCGGCTGTTTTGCGGTTTTCTGGACGTTTGTTCCAGATTTGTGGTGCATAGAAGCTGAATGCTGCTTCTCCCAGGTTTGGTTCTGGTTCTGAGGATGCAGAGCAGAACCAGAACCAGAAGACTCGAGTGGTGTGGAAAGCTGACACAACAACAACAAATCTTTAATATATGAAACTGGATGAAAATTGTACATTATGATTCAGGAAAAACAAAACTGCCAAAATATTCCAAGAAAATAGCTAGTGAAAAGTCCGGCTAGGTGTGTGGGCTGTGGAGCCGTTCTGGCTCTGGCAGCTCTAACAGACCGAACAGATGTTCCATCTGCTATACCGTGTATGAGCTGTTTAGCGTCACCTCCCGTGTATCGAGCCCATTTGTAAGTTGGGGCTTGAAAAACGCTCATTTGTCAACCTTGTTGAAATAAAGGGGCCGGTTTTTGGCAGGTAGTTGCACGAGAAGAACCTTAGTGACGAAAAATCCCGCGCTGATGAGTTGTAGATCCTCCTAAAGCAGAACAAAATGACTCTGTTTACCTTGGGCTTAATGCCTGAGATGCTCGTGCCTTGCTGTTCGGAGGGCTGCCGTGGGTAACTTTTTCCATTTTCAGCCCCGATCTGTTGAACTTTGCTGAGTGAGCTTCGTGTGCAGCCGGTCGGCCGGCCGGTCTGGCTCAAACTCTTGTTTTGGAACTGTTCGCTTTGGTGGGAGTCAAGGTGTAATTGAACTTTTGAAGTACAAAGCCTTTCGGTCGAATGTTTATCTCTCATTCGGTTGCTCCTGCTTTAACCTTATAATCAGTGTCCGCAACTGTGGCTTTTTGGCTCGCAGATGTCTCTAAATACTTGTAATGTTCACTTTATGCTGCTAAGACATAGTCTGGCATGAGCAGACATGTGATTAAAGCTCATGCTTCAGCCTGCTTTTTGGGTTATTTCTAATAACAAATTTGAGAAGTCTAGGTGTTGTCCTGTGACCCACATTCTGCTAATCTACGCACACAAGGTTCCAAAGTCTTCTCAACGCTCTTCCATAGACGCTGTGATGGCAAATAATTCAACACCACAAAAGCAACAGAGAGGCCTATTGAGTGAGAACCTGAACAGCTGACGGTCCTCATCAATCTCTGCTCACTTCTTTCATTCTGCCTCCGAATGAACAATAGCGCAGAGTCTGCCCTATAGAAAGATCTTAGCAACCGATTCCCCGTGACTGTTTGAACCAAAGGCCTGACACTTCCTTGGTCTCAGCTCACCCAAATACTACTTTAGATGGTACAACGTCAAGTGGTGTAATTAGGAATTTGAAGTAGATTGCTGATCCTGTTATTTTTCCAATTATTTATTATACGGATGGTTCGTCTCTGACTATCAGCATTCTTCTGATTCACATTTCACAAGCAAAGTTTAGGTTAATCAGATGATGAACACTGATGTTCATCAATACAAAATTTGAACTAAATTCAAAATGCAGAGATCCATTTATTTATTTTTCTTCCCTAAGCATTTATAACAGGTGTTTCATCTCTACTTAGGCTTTTGCAGCCATTTTGCAACTAGTCTTGGACATCATATCAAGTCAGATACGATCTTTTTACATCAGTAAAGACATTTAATACTTCTCCCAAACCCCTACTCCCATGTAAATAAAACATGGATTTTTCTTTTGTGTTTTACCAACCAAACCACACTACTTCGGGAACAAGGTTACTCAGACAGATGACATCAAAATCGAAATGACAAAACACTCAACAACTGTAAAGCTCAATGCTAGAAAGTTAATGACATGAGCTTGTATTGGGTGAACAGGAACTCAACACCTTGCAGTCATTGTGTGGGTAAATTCTGTAGAATAAGCCTCCTTGTTTATGGAAAAAAAAATACTGGTTGAGTTCTTGACCTGTAGTGAATCCAGCTGCCAAAGGTAGCTTTGAAGAAGACTTCAAGAGGATGAGTCTTAAAAAAAAAAGTCTTAAAAACCCACTTAGTTGAAGCCTAATAATTGCCCTCAGCAATTATTAATCATATTTAAATAACTCCTCAAGGATTTTGAGCTATTGGCATCAGTTAAGGGACGGGGGGATTAAAAGTTATCAAAATCCTGGACGTGGCCCCGTGGTAACCATGGTGTTCTCGCCACAGCAAGCAAATCCTTATAACTTTCACACAGATGCATCAAATTTATCATGAGTCATCCATGCTGGATGCCCAACGATACTGATGTGGTCATATATTCACATCATCAAAGCCCCGCCCCATCAGAACAGGAAGTCACTTTTTTTTTCTTTCTTGGTAACACTCCACTCTCTAGACCCTTTTGACCTAATCAACATAATCTTGTGTCATATATCACAGATAACAGGTTGGTCTCACTTGCTTTAAAGCAGAAGGAGTTTCTGCTGGTGGCGAAGTCAGACGTCACGCCGCTGCCATGCGTTTGCTTCCGAATCAGAATCAGTGTTTGCTTTCCCAGCTGGACTCCCTGGTTCCCAGAAGTTCCACCAAAGCATTTCAGAGGATAATCCAGGTGTAAGTGTTTCTAAAGGGCAAAACAAAGAGTTTTCATGTGACATTTAAAATGCCATTGTATCATCAGGAATGCTTGGAACGGCAGCCTTGCTCTGACTGACGTCAGTTAAAGAGCATTCAGTCGCTGGTTAACCTGCGTGTGACAACCTTCAGCAGGGTTAGCTCTTGAATGTGAGTGTAACCAGAGCAACCAGGAAGCCTTGTGTTTGTTTCACTACAGCTGCCGGCCTCCTCCCCCACAGTGACTTAAACACAACTCTCCGACTGATTGCCTGGAAGTCCGTTACGCTTACTACTGAACAAAGAGAGCCCAAAAGAAATGTCTTACAGTATCGCCTGACTTGTGATAGTGGGGCGTAAGCGCGAGCGCCCGGTGATTTTCGAGGCAGGCTGCTAAAAATCTGCTCTCTTTTTTCCCCCACCTTTTAGCTTTCCTCCTCCGAGATATCATCATCTGGAAACACTTACACAGTGATTTATGAAGGCCCCTTATTGGATTTCCCCCCCAACAAAAAGGGCAGCCAGCAAAAGAAAGTTTGAAAATTTTGAAGCATTACAGAAGCACTGATCCACCCAAACTGCATCATCAGGCTTTTATATATGTATACATATATCAGGGGAAAAGATATTAAACTGGTTATGACACCAATAAATTAGTTAAATATGCACGGGAACAGCTGAATATGTTTACATCTACCTGCATGTATGAAGCCGTGTTTTCTGAAGTTTTTTTTTCCCCCCAACGCTGCACACTAACAGCTCTGTTCTACCACTGACCCACTTTGCTGTAAAAATGTCTCAAAGACCCAGAGTCTGGCTTCAATTACCCCACCCAGATCTGGCGTACGGCATCACACGGCCTCTATAAAATTATCGTGGCAGCGCAGTAACGCGCACTTCTTTTTGTTGTATGTTCTCTTTCATGTTTGCAAATCGGTTCCAACCGAACTGTCGACGGTGTGTTCATGTAAAGTGCGGTTTCAGTGCAGTGTACTCTGAGAACGTAGAGACGGCCTCTCGTCGCATATCCTCAGGATTCAAACCATGCAGACCTACCCATAGATTCACATTTTTCCACTATTCATTTATGCAATCAGTTGACATCAATAGTCATTAAAAATGTGTTAAACGTAACCATGCACTGTTAGCAGAACATCAATCTTCACAGATTGATGGTTAATTCCTGTTAATTATGATGATTTCCTGCTTACAGCTAATCAAAATACAACATTTATGATTGGAATAATCCATCAAACCAATAACAAAAATACAGAAATATAGGCTTAATAAAAGAAAAGTATGCTTAACACCTGCTTAAAGCTTAAGCTCAAAAGCTACTCTTGATCCGACAAACAAGCTCCATCAGAATGCATCAATCCCATGATTTCTACAATTATGTTATTTAGCACTCGTCATCGTCATCGTCATTGTCATCGCAACAAATACTGCAAATGAAAATCTCAGGTCGTGATGACTCTGTGTAGAAGATTGAACGACTCCATGGCTGTTCTGACCCTGATGTCTTTCAGGTCTGAGATGTCCAGACTTCAGCCAGCGAGCAGCGCCGGGGCAGAGCAGCGGCCGTGCTGCCAGGACCTCCAACATGACCGCCGCTCACCAACAGGCCGCGCTGTGACCACCCCTGACAAGAGTGAGGGATCTTTGCTTTATTGGTCCCATTATGATAACACCTGGACGATAAATTGTCCCTGATGTTATCGCGATAAACAATAATATTGTTGTTTTGAGACCATTTTCAAGTAATATAATGCGGGAAGACGTTCTCAGAGAGCAATAAACTTTGAACTCAAATGAACATTTAACAACTGCGACTGGAAGACATTTTAAATTTCCAAAATAAATTTTAAAAAAATCTACAGAATTATTTGTGACGCCTCTGTAAACAAATTGTCCTAATAGAGTCCAAAGCACCAGACTGAAGACTTTGATCATCCAGTTTTTGACAGAGAGAGGAAAGATAAATCATGCAAATGGAAATTATTGAGCTTGTTTTAATTTATCATACGATTAATTGATCTATTGCTCATTCTGACAGGCCTACCTAGTAGCTACACATTTTACTTTTATCTGAATACGTACAGCGTCTCAAAAAGTTTTCAAACCCTTTGAATGTCCCATTACACCTCCAGACCATCAGTGTCTTTTTTGGGGATTTTTTATTTTATTATTTATTTTTTTTTGATAGAACAGAACAAAGTAGCCCAAAATCATGACGTGACAGGGAAAAATTTAGGTCAGGGCTTTGACTAGGCCGTGATTTAAACAATTTGATTGTAGCCTTGAATGAATACAGCATGTAGGTTGATTGTCTGTGACCTCCACCCCTATCTAAAGTCTTCTGCAGGTTTTCTTCTGGGATTCTCCTGGATTTAACTCCATCCATCTGACCGTCTTCCCTGTTACTAGGTAGATTTTAACCCCACTGATAAATCCACCTCCTCAAAAAGCAGGTGGATCCACTAAAACCAACAGGCTGACAGAAGTCAGGGAGAATTAGAGGCGTTTTAAAGAAGATGCTGCAAATAAAGACTTTATATAAATTTGGCGTTATTGAAAATCAAAGCCTTTGGTCTGATGAAATGTTTCTTAGTATTCTCACAAAACCATATAAAGAAAAATCTAAAAAGAAATCTTAAAAGATTTTTGCCATTGCAAAAACGTCGAATGACTGCCGAGCTCGTAGTCCTTCAGTTCAGAATAAAATACGTGCAGCTTTTAGGTGTTGTCAGGTAGCGGTGCTGCAGCAGTAACGTTGTCCATGTGCTGCAGTGCCGGTCGAGGAGCAGCTGTTCCGCTCGGTGGAGGGCCAGGCTGCCTCGGATGAAGAAGAGGACAAACGGGCCGGAGACCAACAGAGGCAGGTGGAGGAGGTGAAGAGGATCCTAACCAGGCTGTCCTGCTGTGGCGGAAGGTAAACTGACCTGGGGGGGGGCGGGGGCACCCATATGGACATGTCTACTGGGAGGTCACTAGAAGGACACTCACAATTGCATAGAAAATGTTTTTGGGGTGGAAGGTTCCTTTGAAATGTGCTACTGTGTTACCTGGGTGTCGTATTACAAAAGTAGAAGTGAAGTGAAAAGGCTGGACACAGAGGGAGTCGGTCCAGGCATTGTTTTGGATCAGACCGACTCCGTTAATCTGCCTGAGAGTACATCTCAATGACGACTCCCAAACAGTCAAACCTTTTGGTCCTCCTGGAACTGCAGCCGACTCTCGACAAAAATTACGTCCAGTTTGCAGTTCTGCTCGCCCAGCATCTGAGTCTGAGTCTTCTCAAAGACCCGAACAGCTGCCCGCTTTTTACAAATTTCACAGTGTGCCCAAATCCAAAAAGCAGAAATCCCATTATCACAGATCTAACTATCTGCAGATCTTCAACATCCTCGACTGACAATATGGACGGACACACAGGACCTTCCACTTCCCCTCGCACTGTAAAAAACAAAACAAAAAAACCCAAAAACGTCTGTAATTTATGGTAAAATATTGGCAGCTGTGGTTTCATACGGTAAAATCCATATAAATACGGTGGCCTGTTCCACAAAAACCAGTGATGTTTGTGTTTGTAAAAGCAGAAGGGGAATGAATACTTTACGACTGTGGGGCTGCTACAAGACACTGACAGAATGACCTTCTGTTCGTCTGTATTCTTCACCAGATGTGGTGACGAGGCACTGGAGAAGCTGATGTTTCGCTTTGGAAGCTCAAGGAGTGAAGAGTGTCACAGTGCTGTGATGGAGCTGCTGGAGAGAGTCACCAGGCTGCACAAAGAGCTGAAGCTGAAGGAAAGCCGAGCAGAGATGAACATGGACCAGGTACACACCGCCAGCCATGACCTCTGACCCAACCAGGACGGTTAGGTCAGATTTAGCTCCTCTGCCTTGCCCTGGTGCCAATTAGAAACAGCCAATCAGAGACAAGAGAAGGGTCTTAGCGCTCGCTGTCAATCAGCCTCTGTGTGGCGCTGCTGGTCAACAGCTGTCCTCTTCAGCCCTGCAGTGAGAGGTTTGACTGTTAGCCCCGCCCACCAGGTCATGTCTGCACGGTTGCAGTTAACAACAGTCACCCCACCGTTGCCAGCTCAGCAACTTTCTTGCTGTATTCAGTGACATTTCAGACAAAAAGAATTGGTATTGGTAAAAATCAAAATCGGCAGGTCAGGCTTTTTAAAGATCAGTAACTGGAGATCGGCCAGAACTCTGCCATCAGTGCACCCCTACTTCCAAATCTGGTTTATGTCTTTTTTTTTTTTTTTTTTGCCTAAAGTGACTTTTGCAAAATCACCCTGTTGCCACGTTGTTAGTGATCAACCCAGAGGTTGCGGTGTTCATCCAGGGGGTGAAAGTAGAGTCACATAGAATGAAAGCAGCTGTGTTGCACATGATAGATGTTTGTTTCACCCCTGAGGCCAAGGGCTGCAGAGCTCTTCTGGTAACACACACACAGCTGCGGAAGCATCAACACACAGAGCGCAGTGACTTTATCAGGATGTGATTGTCGCTTTCCCCTTTAACACACTTTGCCTGCATGGTGGGTTGGAACCTGGAGACCTGAGTCAGTTCTGATTGGTTAGGAGCTTTCTGATCTGTTTCCACACTTAAACAAACCCACACATTATGTATTCAGTGTTTGATTGTTGTAGAGTTTTTTTGTTTTGTTTTGTTTTGTTTCTGCGATCGTTGCCAAAGATATTTTTATTATTTTTTGTTCAAATCGTAACATAAACACAAAACCTCCTCCAAAGACCCAATGGACAAATGGATCTTTACTCAATTATTTTTAGGTGACACTTTTCCAACATGAAGAGTACTCTGTTTTGACATATATTTTTCTAACTTGTTCACATAAAATACTGTTTTTAAAATGAAGTAAGGATCCTTGTGTTGCGGTGCATTAGTTACAAGCTTTGATCTCCTTCCAGATGAAGGACTGTCTGGTGCAGGAACTGCAGCAGAGGGCCGAGGACACGGAGCTGCTTACCGTGGAGCTGCAGTCGCTGGAAAGAGAGAAGGTCCGTCTGTCGCTGGTGGAGGAGAAGCTGGTGGACATCCTGCAGCTTCTGCAGCAGCTCAGAGACTTGGTTAGTTTCAGTGTAGCTGTTCTGTGATTCTGCTGGTCAATTCTGATTAAGTCCTCAAGCAAACATTGCTGTTACTCTGTGTTTTTCATAAACATATTCACACATATAAGAACCATCAGTAAGTTACTTAAAAAAAATGAAACAAAACAGAACATAAAAACTTGATTCACTCTGACAATATAATTCTAATTGTACTTTTAGTCAGGTAAAACACTGAAATGGTAGAGCTGTTACTGGTGTAAATAAATAAAAAAATTGTTATTTATAAACCAAACTTGCACTGATAGCCCTTTTAAAGATGGAGTACTTTTTAATCAAGAAATATACATTTTTAGATAAGTCTCAAAAATGTATATTATATGAAAAGTGCACATATACGACTCCAACCTAATCAATTCTCTTGGTACATTCTTGGCATGGCCAGCAGAGAACCCAAAGATTGTACTCAAGTAAGAGTAGAACTACTTCAACCTATTTTTACTCTAGTAAAAGTAAAAACTATCAAGTAAGATTAAAAAAGTATTTGGTAGAAAGTGTGCTCAAGTACTGAGTAACAGATCATAAATAATTTATTTAAAAATTACATCATCAGACGGACCAGAATATTAAGTTAAATGTAAATTTAGATATTTTTGAGGACCAAAATGACAATAATTAATATTAATAAAAATTAACAAGAACAACAACAAAAAAAAACTTATGAAACAAAAAACTGCAGGTATGTGTAAAAAATTGCAGTCAAAATAAAAGAGAACTTTAAACACAAAAAAGTGCTGTTCATAGATGTTTTTAAAGTGTTTTATAAATAACATTGACATTAAACTTGGGGTGTGAATACTTTTAGACTTAACCCAGGATAATGGAATCCACTGAAACTTTTATCCAAAGGGAAGGTCTCAAACTGACAGCATTCTGTCTGCCTCACTAATGAAAACTGAGAGCACAAAATAGGATTATTGATCAATAATCAAAAACAGCTTGAAAAAATATCTACAAGATGAGACTAATTGTAAATAATTACATGTTTAATGACATAAATGTCAAAATTGCTGTGTGTTTTTTCCCCTCTTTACTTGTAATTGCTTTTTTTCTGTCCTTCTCCCATGTTTCTGATTAGGCGTACATCTTGTAATCCCAACAGTGTGAGAATGAGAACATTTATAGCACTTGTTGCACATGTGTGAAAGTGTGTGTGTGGTCATGTTTCTCTTTTAAAGTGCATTTTAATGACCCAACATCCAGCTGAAACTAGTCGCCGTCTTGTTTCAGAACGTCTCCCGAAGGACCCTGGGGAAAATGTTGCTCAGTACTTTGGAGTCTGGCAGCAACCCACAACACGGTTAGTGGAACACGCACGGCCAAAAACACGCTACGAGTTCTGCGAAACGAGACAGCGGCGTTTACTGTTAGAACAGAACAGAACAGAACAGGGAATCGCGTTAAGTTTCTGTTGGTTTGCTTGTAAACGTGCTCCGACTCAGCTCGCGTCTGCTCCCGTCTTCTTCACAGGCAAGGCGCACATCCTGGAGGTGCTCAGCGCTCTTTACCACGAACTGGCTGCGTGCGAGATCCTTTCATCTCATGGACGTCTGCAGACAGCGCAGAGTCAGCAGTCACTCCACAACCTCATCTCCTGCTGAACAAGACCGCCACCCTCTGGGCCCACCACCCAAGGAGACCTTAACGTAGTTGGTCTCCAGTATATATATAACCTTGTTAATGACCCTTTAGCTTTAAAAGCTAAATTTGTCCGATTTATTGGATAAATTGTTGATTAAATGTTGATGTTTCTACACACTTATTCATTGTTTGCTCATTTTTTTTCTTATGGAAAAGATTTTAAAGTTGACTTAAGTTCATAGAGGTCCTTAAAGACGTCCTCTCTCTTCTAGTCAAGGATGTGCATGCCCAGCAAATTTTTTAAATTTTGTTTGATGAACAAAACATGGGGGTTCATTTATATTTACAGAACCTTGTGAGCTTTTCATTTCAAAATATTCCTAAATGGAAGTTTTTCCTTCTTTTTTTGTTGGCTTCATTTCAGCTACCTCTGATGAAAAACGTTCCCCTCAGATGCTGTTACCTCTGCTGATTCATAACCAAACTACCCACAACAGCTCACGGCTCATCGCGCTTTTATTTTGAAATCCGACACACAAAATGAAGCAATAATGTGTCCAATGTAACGCCAGCCGTCGTCGTCAGCCATGTAGTCAGACCCTGCTGTTTTGCTTCTTCACTTTTGTTATGCTTCTCAACTTCTCTCCCAATTTTGTTTTCCCCATTTTTGTTTCCTTGCATTGGATTTTTTTTCCTTTGGCTTGGTTTGGGGTTTTATTCAGCGTAGCCTCATGTCTCGCTCCTATTAGAGGCCTTAGAGTTTTAGGTTCTCTATTTGGAGTCTTGATGTATGTGTCTGAGGTTGGACTTACTTTGATTTAGTATAGTTTTGTTATCAGTAAATCTTTAATTTTGTAAATTGTATTTTTTTTCTTGCTTTTGTGTTTGTGTCCTCTTTCCAGTGCAGGTTTGGGTCTTAAATGTCTTAAAGAAAACTAGAAATATGAAATTGACACTATGCAGCACAAGCACCCCCTACTGGCTTGGCCATGACATTAGTGCCACAAATGAATGTGTCAAACCCCCAAAATCCTAACAAATTATTCAAACCCTCAAGTCTCTCAAGCACCTCTTGCAGAGCATTAAACAGAATCCCAGGACCAATGCCAACCGTTTTCAACGGAGACACAGTTACCTGTAATGAATGGAGGACGTCTTTCACCTCACTTGTGGACTGTAAAGGTATATCTGCTGACAAGCTTCACCTAATGAAAAGGTATGCCGCAGGTCCAGCGAAAAAAAAATGTCTTGAACATTTTGTAGCAGTGATGAAGAATGGCGAAGACTTGACCAGCATTATGGTCAAGCCTCTACTGTCCAAAGAGGTTTTAGAGGCAAATTGTGTAAAAGGTCTAATAGGCTTGAGAGGATGCTGAGGGTTTACAATCATTTTTAGATTTCTTGAACTCTTGTCTTCACGTGTTAAAGGAGAATCAAAAGTTGGAATCGCCAGGCCACAGTTATACTTATGGAATCAAGGATTTCTCCTCTTTCAGAAACTTTGCACAGTTTGTGGCAGGTGAGGCAGAGATAATATCCATCCATCCATCCATCCATCCATCCATCCATCCATCCATTTCTTTACACCCTTTTCCCTAGTGGGGTCAGCAGGGGTGCTATTGCCTATCTCCAGACATTTCAGGGGAGAATTGTTGTCAACTTCAATTAAGCAACGAAGCTTTTCGGAGTTAAATTGAAGCAATCAAGGAACAACATTGTAAAATATTGAGTCTTTACAAGTAAAACCCTTTTAAAACATTTTAAATGTTCTTCGCTACATTACCATGAAAATTATAGCTAAAAAGCAGGTTTGTACTCCAAAAATATGTACACTGCGGGAAAAACATAGTTTGACTATTAAAAAAATATATTTTAAAAAATATAAAGGCAAAAATAAAAAATAGAAATAGTTACATTCCTGAGTTTTGACATATCTGAACATAGGCCTAACTAATAAATACAGACGATGAGAATTAGAACCGTGGAGATGCATTTGTTTTCAGGTTATTGCGGGATCTGTCGCATAGCAACATGACTCAAACTGCACGAGGAAACCTGCAGGTTGCAGGTCGCGCTCTTTCATCTCTCCGTTTGCTAGTTTTGCCCTTTCTAAAGTTTGTCCGCAGCTTTCAACACGATGTCGACCGTGTTATCTCAGCCCCATTTTATTTTCGGCCTCCGGAAAGGCGTGAAGAACAATTTGTGTTTTGTTGACGAGCAAACGGTGGTGTTCCCCAGCGGGAACAGCTGTGTGATCCATAACACCGTCAAAAGATGGCAGCGCTTCATTCCGGGTACGCTATGACCGAGGGGGGATTTTTCTTCATGCTTATTCCTCTGCGTTTTAATATGTAGAGCATCATTTCACCATGCTGTGTTCAAGCAGATATATTTGAACACAATCAAATTTCTGTTTATTCAAAAATAGCCAGAGTAAATACAAAATTCTGTATTTTAATGTGGGAAAATAAAGACAATCCAGGCAAATATGATCAAATGGAAAAATGAATCAGTCCTCAATTAGTCCATATAAATAATTCATTTAATCTCCGCCACAAAACCTGCACTTTCTTCATTTTCACAGCACATTTGTAGCAGTGAAAATGAAAGCCTAATAGTATGTTCATGAGCCAGATTAAATGTTACCACTACACATGGCTGTTGGCAAATATGCAGAGTTAGGAAGTAACTGTAGTTACTTACATTTACTTGAGTAACTTTTTTGAAAAAAATAAATAAATAAAAAACTTTTAAGTACTTTTTACTACGCTGTACTTTTTACTTTTACTAGAGTAATTTTGTTAGGATGTATTGCTACGCTTACTTGAGTAAATTTTTTGGATTCTGTACTCACTAAATGAAGAACAAACAAAAGTTCGCCAGACACAGACACACACACCTGCAGTTTTTGTTAAAGTTTCAAACAGCTTTGGAAAAAAAACGTCTTTTGCTTTCTTTTGTAATTTTTTCTTACTTATGTGAATTATTGTCATTTTGGGCCTTAAAACACCCAAAATTTCCACTTAATATATTGTGGTCCATCTGATGATATAATTTTTGAATATTAAATGATTGATAATCGGATCAGTGACTCAGTAGTTGCGTAGACTTTTTACAAAATACTTTTTTACCTCTTATTTGAGTAATTTGTTGAATGGCTACTTTTTACTTTTACTTGTGTAAAAATATGTTAAAGTATTGCTACTCTTACTAGAGTATTCTTTGGTCTTCTGCTCACCTCTGGTAATATGTTGGCAGTGCAAATAGAGACAGCTGTCGGCTCTAACCTGTGTGTGTGCATGCGTACGTGTGTGTGTGAGGCCACAGTCACTGTCTCACCTTTATCCTCTATCTTGTATTTAAAATCAATTCATTCTGGTCAAGGGGTCAAGTTGATAACTGATAGTGTTTTGCTTGTCATTGGCTTTGCTAAAGTGATCTGGCTGTAGGCAAGTGGATATACATTAGGTGGATATGTGTGTGTAGTTACACACACATAAAATCAGTGAACTGTAAAGTAAACTCTATGCTTCACGTGCAATAAATGTTATTTACTGGTTTGTGTTTTCTGTGTGCCCCTTCAGGTTTAGAGGGAAGCCTTGGCCTACGTGCTTTGGCTCTAAGTCCAAACCAGCGCTACCTGGCAGTGTCAGAGAAGGCTGAGGAGGCCTCCATCACTGTGTTTGACCTTCATCAGGAACACGGCATGAAGAAAAAAGTTCTAACTGCAGGAGATTTTCTAGTTCAAGAGTTCTTGTGCATGGCTTTCTCTCCTGATTCCAAGTACCTTATTGGTCAAAGCGGAGCCCCCGAGTGGTTGTTGATCTTCTGGAGTTGGGAGAAAAACAAAGTCTTGGCAACAGTGAAGACAACCAACTCTAATAATCCCATTTCACAGGTGAGCCAGTCACACCTTCATTCATACACTGAGTGCTGGGATGCTATTTTCTTTTCTTTTCTTTCCTTTTTTTTGTCTTGCCAGATCAGCTTTAGTCCTCACAACAACATGCAGGTCTGTGTGAGTGGCAAAGGCGTGTTCAAGCTGTTTCGGTACTCAGAAGGCAACCTGAAACAGAACAGCATTGCAAAGGTGGAGTCAATCAACATCCTGTGTCACACCTGGGTGTCAGAAGGCCGAGTCATAGCAGGGACAGACACAGGAAGGCTGCTGGTGTCTGAGTCCGGCGACGTGAGGAGGGAGATCAAGATGTCCTCTGAACCTGGACAGGGCCAGACTGAGAGGTCAGATTGGAGACTTGAATTATACTTTTTACTTTGTGATGTGGAATTTTCGCCTAAGTGTGATGAATAAAGTTTAGATTGTAAATATTTTCAGAAAAAAAAAAAAGCTTTTTTTTTTTTTTTTTACCATTTATGTTTTTTCTTTTATTCCCTCTTCGATCTCTGTGGTATCTCGCGCTCGCTAGCTCTAAAGTTATCTGGGCCTATTTTGCAAAGTTTCCCGCACGGCAATCAGTTTACGTAAAAATATTGATTCATCAATGTTTCACAGTTCATTTTTCCATTGAAATATCAATTCAGAAAATCCTGTGAACCGATAAGATATCCTGTCTCGCTGTGAGCAGCACTGTCACAACACTGTGGCGTATAAAACAGTTCTTCATCTTGAGTTTTTTTGTGGCTGGCAAACAACTATTGCTGGGCATTAATCTGTACATATTCATAATCTAAATCAGCCGATCACAAACAAAATCAGCTGTTAAACACACAGACGTTTTCCCCCAAAACACACTAAACAATAAGACCATGAAGCAGCTCATGCAGAAATCCGTACAACAGCACCTCTGAAATAAATTTTTCAGATTTGTTGGCATATATATTTTTTGGATTGCATGAATGGTTTCCAACGTATCTTTAAAGAAACCGACATTGTTTCTTTCCAACTATTTGGAAGACGCCATTCCTCCTCACCGTTAGTAGCAATCGGTTTATTGTGCTTTTATTTAGATATTTTAAGATATTGAAACAAACTGCATATTTTTCTGGTTTTAGCCAGAAACTCGTGCCATTGAATCTGTTATTTCTCTAAAATGTATTCTTAGAGACAGCACACAACTTGCCCGTAATGCTTTCGGTTCACTGCACAGGAACCTGGAAGTGAGACGAATCAAAGCAGGGAATGTGACGGAAGGCGTGGCCAAGTGTTGCGTCACCGCCGTCCTGTCCTACTCCAAGGGTTTTGTGTGCTCCTCCGGTCCGGGCACAGTCTCTCTGTTTGAACAGATAGAGCTGGACGTCTACAGGAAAAGCAGAGAGATACAGGTAAATGTTCCAGTTGTGAATTTTAATATAACTGACAGCCAGAGGTGGGCAGAGTACTCACAAAATATGTTCAACTTAGAATCACATTACTTCAATATATTAGGAAAAAGGAGCCATCCTAGAAATTACTCAAGTAAGAGTATAAAAAGTATTTGGTAAAAAAAAAGTCTACTTGAGTACTGAGTAACTGATCAAAATGTCAGTCATTTAATATTTAAAAATTGCATCATCAGACGAACCAAAATATGAAGTTATGTTGAAATTTTGGAGTTTTAATTAATATCAGTAACAAAAATAACAATCAGGCAAAAGAAAATGTTTCCCAATCAGTTTCTTTCAATAAAAAAACTTATAAAACTTTAACAGAAACTCCAGCTGTGTGTCTGTGTCTGGTGAATCTTTGGTTAAAACATGTTTGTTCTTTATTCAGTGGGTAGAGAATCCAGAAATTTTACTCAAGTAAGAGCAGAAATACTTCATAATAAAATTACTCAAGTAAAAGTAAAATGTACAGCATAGTAAAAGCACAATTTTTTTCAAAAAAGTTCCTCAAGTAACTGAGTAACTGAGTGAATGTAACTGTATGTATATAGGATAATATTCACCAGGTCTATGGATATCGCATTTTTATTTGTTCTTTTGTTTTGTGCCAGATTCTCCCAGCTCCAGCCAGCAGTGGCTCAGCTCCAGCCCAGTGTCAGGAGATAGACACCATATGCATGAGTCCTGCAGAGGAGACGCTGGCTGTCAGCACAGACCGAGGCCAACTGTACAGCATTAATCTTTCATCTGCTGAAATGAAGCGGGTGCTGCTATTAGCACAGCCTGACAGATCAACAGTTCATACTTTGCAGCTTTATGATTTTGACCTGCTTTTGTGTCCTCCAGTTCAAAAGTCCAATTTTGCAAAAGCTTAGAAGTCTTACTATCTTTTTACTTATTTAAGGTGTCGATTTAAACATTTTTGAAGTTGATGTAAGCTGTGCTCTGTCCATCAGGAGGAACAACTACAGTTTGACTTTTTGTCCCAGCCCTTCCACTCTGACTCCATCACCGGTTTGTCCATCTGCATCCGTAAGCCCTTCATGGCCACCAGCTCTTTGGATTGCTCCGTACGGATCTGGAATTACGAGACGAAGTAGGACTTCCTGCAATGTTCAATGTTTCCCTTTCTTCTTGTGACCTCATTGTTTCAGGCAGGTTCAGAATGGCAGCAGTTCATGATGAAGAAAAAAAGTAAATAAACCTAGTGGGGGTTTATAGCAGTTCACATTCTTTAAGCTTTTCTACATTTTGTTATTTTCCAATCACAAATTTAATGTATTTTACTGTATTATTATTATGCAACAGTAAAAATCAGTTTCTTCTGTTAACTAATATAATATGAAAAACATGGTGCATGGTGAAGTGCATAAAAGGATAAATTGGTTTATCATTTATATATCTACAAATATTAAATATTGTAGACAGTCCGTTTACAGTATTTATTATAAACAGTCCACATGTAATGTCTTTTTGTTTCTCCAAAAGAGAGGTGGAGTTGTACAAAGAGTTCCAACAGGAGGCGTTCAGCGTGGCTCTGCACCCCACGGGCCTCTTTGTGCTGGTGGGCTTTTCAGACAAACTCCGGCTGATGAACCTGTTCATCAACGACATCTCTACCTTTAAAGAGTTTGAGCTGCCCGGCTGCAGAGAGGTGATTGTACTCGCTCTGCGAACAGTGACCCTGAAACCTGTGGCTCTCCGTGCGCATCCTGTTTCAACCTGCTTCCTCCTCATCCTTCCAGTGTGCCTTCAGCCACGGTGGCCACAGGTTTGCGGCCGTCGACGGAAGCGTCATTCACATCTACTCTTTCACCTCGTTTGAGAACATTCTCAATCTAAACGGCCACTTTGGGAAGGTGAGTTGATGCCGACGAACAGACGGCTGGCCGTCGGATCCAAAGCCAAAACGTGGGATTGATCCAGTCGCCGGTTTTTCTCGCTGATCAGGTGCGGAACGTTGAGTGGAGCTTCGACGACAGCCGCTTGGTGTCTTGTGGGACGGATGGCGCTGTGTACGAGTGGAACACCCACACCGGGAAGCTGGAGTGTGAGACTGTGCTCCAGGGCTGCAGCTACTCTGGCGCGACTTTCTCCTGGGACTACAAGACCGTCCTGGCTGTAGGATCGGACCTCATCCTGAGGGAGATACAGGACTGCCAGGCCAGGAGAACGGCTACAGCAAGATTTCTTTTACGCAGACTTTGGAGAGTGTGAAATAAAAGTGATTTGAAATTGGAAATTGACTCCACAGGTGCTGAGGGAGGTTCCCGCTGATGTGGTGGCTCACACCGCTCTTGCCGTGTCTCAGTCCGGTAGGGTCGTCTTCACCGGTACCGCTGGTGGAACCGTTAGAGCCGTTAAATACCCCTTACCCGATCAGAAGGAGTGGATCACACAGCAGGCTCACTGCGGCCCCGTCACCAAGGTGAGTCCAAACACACCCTGAGAGAGGTTGCCCTCCCCCTTCCACCTTCTTCAAATCAGACACAGTTGGCGTCAAACGTTTGTGCTGCAAAAATGTTCACTTGTGCCACTATCACTTTAAAGATAATAAGAGATGTTTCCAGAGGTCATGAAAGGTCAGCCAAATCTCTCCTGCACCTTCTTCAAATCAGACAAAATTTGTCAATCAACTAAACTACATTTGTGCTGGTTTGTGTGGAAAATGTTTTGATTTGTGCTGCTTTAAGATATTAATGAAACTTTCAANCAAAAATTCGCCAGACACAGACACACACACCTGCAGTTTTTGTTAAAGTTTCAAACAGCTTTGGAAAAAAAACGTCTTTTGCTTTCTTTTGTAATTTTTTCTTACTTATGTGAATTATTGTCATTTTGGGCCTTAAAACACCCAAAATTTCCACTTAATATATTGTGGTCCATCTGATGATATAATTTTTGAATATTAAATGATTGATAATCGGATCAGTGACTCAGTAGTTGCGTAGACTTTTTACAAAATACTTTTTTACCTCTTATTTGAGTAATTTGTTGGATGGCTACTTTTTACTTTTACTTGTGTAAAAATATGTTAAAGTATTGCTACTCTTACTAGAGTATTCTTTGGTCTTCTGCTCACCTCTGGTAATATGTTGGCAGTGCAAATAGAGACAGCTGTCGGCTCTAACCTGTGTGTGTGCATGCGTACGTGTGTGTGTGAGGCCACAGTCACTGTCTCACCTTTATCCTCTATCTTGTATTTGAACAGGCAACGTATAATTCAGCAACTTTGACCATAACAATAAAATCATACACAAAATCAATTCATTCTGGTCAAGGGGTCAAGTTGATAACTGATAGTGTTTTGCTTGTCATTGGCTTTGCTAAAGTGATCTGGCTGTAGGCAAGTGGATATACATTAGGTGGATATGTGTGTGTAGTTACACACACATAAAATCAGTGAACTGTAAAGTAAACTCTATGCTTCACGTGCAATAAATGTTATTTACTGGTTTGTGTTTTCTGTGTGCCCCTTCAGGTTTAGAGGGAAGCCTTGGCCTACGTGCTTTGGCTCTAAGTCCAAACCAGCGCTACCTGGCAGTGTCAGAGAAGGCTGAGGAGGCCTCCATCACCGTGTTTGACCTTCATCAGGAACACGGCATGAAGAAAAAAGTTCTAACTGCAGGAGATTTTCTAGTTCAAGAGTTCTTGTGCATGGCTTTCTCTCCTGATTCCAAGTACCTTATTGGTCAAAGCGGAGCCCCCGAGTGGTTGTTGATCTTCTGGAGTTGGGAGAAAAACAAAGTCTTGGCAACAGTGAAGACAACCAACTCTAATAATCCCATTTCACAGGTGAGCCAGTCACACCTTCATTCATACACTGAGTGCTGGGATGCTATTTTCTTTTCTTTTCTTTCCTTTTTTTTGTCTTGCCAGATCAGCTTTAGTCCTCACAACAACATGCAGGTCTGTGTGAGTGGCAAAGGCGTGTTCAAGCTGTTTCGGTACTCAGAAGGCAACCTGAAACAGAACAGCATTGCAAAGGTGGAGTCAATCAACATCCTGTGTCACACCTGGGTGTCAGAAGGCCGAGTCATAGCAGGGACAGACACAGGAAGGCTGCTGGTGTCTGAGTCCGGCGACGTGAGGAGGGAGATCAAGATGTCCTCTGAACCTGGACAGGGCCAGACTGAGAGGTCAGATTGGAGACTTGAATTATACTTTTTACTTTGTGATGTGGAATTTTCGCCTAAGTGTGATGAATAAAGTTTAGATTGTAAATATTTTCAGAAAAAAAAAAAAGCTTTTTTTTTTTTTTTTTACCATTTATGTTTTTTCTTTTATTCCCTCTTCGATCTCTGTGGTATCTCGCGCTCGCTAGCTCTAAAGTTATCTGGGCCTATTTTGCAAAGTTTCCCGCACGGCAATCAGTTTACGTAAAAATATTGATTCATCAATGCTTCACAGTTCATTTTTCCATTGAAATATCAATTCAGAAAATCCTGTGAACCGATAAGATATCCTGTCTCGCTGTGAGCAGCACTGTCACAACACTGTGGCGTATAAAACAGTTCTTCATCTTGAGTTTTTTTGTGGCTGGCAAACAACTATTGCTGGGCATTAATCTGTACATATTCATAATCTAAATCAGCCGATCACAAACAAAATCAGCTGTTAAACACACAGACGTTTTCCCCCAAAACACACTAAACAATAAGACCATGAAGCAGCTCATGCAGAAATCCGTACAACAGCACCTCTGAAATAAATTTTTCAGATTTGTTGGCATATATATTTTTTGGATTGCATGAATGGTTTCCAACGTATCTTTAAAGAAACCGACATTGTTTCTTTCCAACTATTTGGAAGACGCCATTCCTCCTCACCGTTAGTAGCAATCGGTTTATTGTGCTTTTATTTAGATATTTTAAGATATTGAAACAAACTGCATATTTTTCTGGTTTTAGCCAGAAACTCGTGCCATTGAATCTGTTATTTCTCTAAAATGTATTCTTAGAGACAGCACACAACTTGCCCGTAATGCTTTCGGTTCACTGCACAGGAACCTGGAAGTGAGACGAATCAAAGCAGGGAATGTGACGGAAGGCGTGGCCAAGTGTTGCGTCACCGCCGTCCTGTCCTACTCCAAGGGTTTTGTGTGCTCCTCCGGTCCGGGCACAGTCTCTCTGTTTGAACAGATAGAGCTGGACGTCTACAGGAAAAGCAGAGAGATACAGGTAAATGTTCCAGTTGTGAATTTTAATATAACTGACAGCCAGAGGTGGGCAGAGTACTCAAAAAATATGTTCAACTTAGAATCACATTACTTCAACATATTAGGAAAAAGGAGCCATCCTAGAAATTACTCAAGTAAGAGTATAAAAAGTATTTGGTAAAAAAAAAAAGTCTACTTGAGTACTGAGTAACTGATCAAATGTCAGTCATTTAATATTTAAAAATTGCATCATCAGGCGAACCAAAATATGAAGTTATGTTGAAATTTTGGAGTTTTAATTAATATCAGTAACAAAAATAACAATCAGGCAAAAGAAAATGTTTCCCAATCAGTTTCTTTCAATAAAAAACTTATAAAACTTTAACAGAAACTCCAGCTGTGTGTCTGTGTCTGGTGAATCTTTGGTTAAAACATGTTTGTTCTTTATTCAGTGGGTAGAGAATCCAGAAATTTTACTAAAGTAAGAGCAGAGATACTTCATAATAAAATTACTCAAGTAAAAGTAAAAAGTACTGCATAGTAAAAGCACAATTTTTTTCAAAAAAGTTACTCAAGTAACTGAGTAACTGAGTGAATGTAACTGCATGTATATAGGATAATATTCACCAGGTCTATGGATATCGCATTTTTATTTGTTCTTTTGTTTTGTGCCAGATTCTCCCAGCTCCAGCCAGCAGTGGCTCAGCTCCAGCCCAGTGTCAGGAGATAGACACCATATGCATGAGTCCTGCAGAGGAGACGCTGGCTGTCAGCACAGACCGAGGCCAACTGTACAGCATTAATCTTTCATCTGCTGAAATGAAGCGGGTGCTGCTATTAGCACAGCCTGACAGATCAACAGTTCATACTTTGCAGCTTTATGATTTTGACCTGCTTTTGTGTCCTCCAGTTCAAAAGTCCAATTTTGCAAAAGCTTAGAAGTCTTACTATCTTTTTACTTATTTAAGGTGTCGATTTAAACATTTTTGAAGTTGATGTAAGCTGTGCTCTGTCCATCAGGAGGAACAACTACAGTTTGACTTTTTGTCCCAGCCCTTCCACTCTGACTCCATCACCGGTTTGTCCATCTGCATCCGTAAGCCCTTCATGGCCACCAGCTCTTTGGATTGTTCCGTACGGATCTGGAATTACGAGACGAAGTAGGACTTCCTGCAATGTTCAATGTTTCCCTTTCTTCTTGTGACCTCATTGTTTCGGGCAGGTTCAGAATGGCAGCAGTTCATGATGAAGAAAAAAAGTAAATAAACCTAGTGGGGGTTTATAGCAGTTCACATTCTTTAAGCTTTTCTACATTTTGTTATTTTCCAATCACAAATTTAATGTATTTTACTGTATTATTATTATGCAACAGTAAAAATCAGTTTCTTCTGTTAACTAATATAATATGAAAAACATGGTGCATGGTGAAGTGCATAAAAGGATAAATTGGTTTATCATTTATATATCTACAAATATTAAATATTGTAGACAGTCCGTTTACAGTATTTATTATAAACAGTCCACATGTAATGTCTTTTTGTTTCTCCAAAAGAGAGGTAGAGTTGTACAAAGAGTTCCAACAGGAGGCGTTCAGCGTGGCTCTGCACCCCACGGGCCTCTTTGTGCTGGTGGGCTTTTCAGACAAACTCCGGCTGATGAACCTGTTCATCAACGACATCTCTACCTTTAAAGAGTTTGAGCTGCCCGGCTGCAGAGAGGTGATTGTACTCGCTCTGCGAACAGTGACCCTGAAACCTGTGGCTCTCCGTGCGCATCCTGTTTCAACCTGCTTCCTCCTCATCCTTCCAGTGTGCCTTCAGCCACGGTGGCCACAGGTTTGCGGCCGTCGACGGAAGCGTCATTCACATCTACTCTTTCACCTCGTTTGAGAACATTCTCAATCTAAACGGCCACTTTGGGAAGGTGAGTTGATGCCGACGAACAGACGGCTGGCCGTCGGATCCAAAGCCAAAACGTGGGATTGATCCATTCGCCGGTTTTTCTCGCTGATCAGGTGCGGAACGTTGAGTGGAGCTTCGACGACAGCCGCTTGGTGTCTTGTGGGATGGATGGCGCCGTGTACGAGTGGAACACGCACACCGGGAAGCTGGAGTGTGAGACTGTGCTCCAGGGCTGCAGCTACTCTGGCGCGACTTTCTCCTGGGACTACAAGACCGTCCTGGCTGTAGGATCGGACCTCATCCTGAGGGAGATACAGGACTGCCAGGCCAGGAGAACGGCTACAGCAAGATTTCTTTTACGCAGACTTTGGAGAGTGTGAAATAAAAGTGATTTGAAATTGGAAATTGACTCCACAGGTGCTGAGGGAGGTTCCCGCTGATGTGGTGGCTCACACCGCTCTTGCCGTGTCTCAGTCCGGTAGGGTCGTCTTCACCGGTACCTCTGGTGGAACCGTTAGAGCCGTTAAATACCCCTTACCCGATCAGAAGGAGTGGATTACACAGCAGGCTCACTGCGGCCCCGTCACCAAGGTGAGTCCAAACACACCCTGAGAGAGGTTGCCCTCCCCCTTCCACCTTCTTCAAATCAGACACAGTTGGCGTCAAACGTTTGTGCTGCAAAAATGTTCACTTGTGCCACTATCACTTTAAAGATAATAAGAGATGTTTCCAGAGGTCATGAAAGGTCAGCCAAATCTCTCCTGCACCTTCTTCAAATCAGACAAAATTTGTCAATCAACTAAACTACATTTGTGCTGGTTTGTGTGGAAAATGTTTTGATTTGTGCTGCTTTAAGATATTAATGAAACTTTCAATGTCATCCAGCCTCCCCACGTTTACTAAATCAAAATTACCTTTAAACTTTAATTAATATCTTCAAAGCCAAAGAAGCAAGCATTTTTTTTTTCTGACACCAATTTTGTCCAATTTGAAGAAGATGTGGGGCTTGATTGACCTTTCATGACCTCTGGAAACATTTCTAAATATCTTTAAAGTGACAGAGGCACAAACAACGTTTGAAACCAATCTTATCTGATTTGAAGAAGGTGGATGGAGGGGGTCAGCTTCACTGAGGTGAACGGTATTCACCCCCTTTTTCATCCTCTTCAGTACTTTTATAAATAGAATCACAGTCAATATAATTCAGCTTTTGGAACAAAAACTATTTTAATTCAAACTTTAATGTAAAAAGAAAACAAAAAAACAAACTAGATTCTAATGTCAGTTAGTTAAAAATATAAATTTTTAAACGGAAGTAATTTCATCCGTCATGTAATGTGTTACAAATACCGCCGACGAATGTCCGCAGATGGTGATAACGTACGACGATCAGTTCCTGCTGACGGCGTCCGAAGATGGCTGCCTGTTGATATCCAAAATCATTGATGAAAAGGGTCAAAGTCTGAGGAGCAACAGACAGATTGTTCACACCGAAGAGATTCTTGTTACAAAGGCGGACCTGGAGGAAAGGGTCTGTTGAGAAGTTGGACCTCTAACATGCACATTTTGGAACACTGAACTAGCGTCTAGCATTATTCTAACTGGATATGGCCACATTTTTGGCCAAATATTTGTGGAGTTTACTTTAATTGATTGGCACTGTCTTGGCACTGACCTGGCTTTTAAATCTAGTACTTATGCTTAAATTCGGATCCATCCCAGAAGCTCAATATTAGCCTCTTCCCAAACCAGTTTGGATGTGTGTCTGGAGTTCAAACACGTACATGGTTCATCAATCTAGAAAACTGAAAGTATTGGCTAAAATGCTCAAGTACTCCCAAACATCCAAAACCCTAAAAACCTAAAACCTCTAGATGGAAAACAAAACATCCTGATTCATAGGAGAACAGAAGATAATAAAAATATTGTTTGAGATGCAGCTGAAATATTTTTTAAAAATCTCGTGTGTGTTTTAGGCTCACAACTTGTTGGAGCTGAAGATGCATCTGAAGGAGCTGCACATGGAGAATGAGTACCAACTCCGCCTGAAAGAGATGAACTACAAAGAGGAGCTCCAACAAGTGTCAAACAAGTTCATGGAGGAAATCAAGGCTCTGAAAAGAACACAGCAGGTCTGCTGCTGTCAGTCAGACATGTGCATCTGCTTCTATATACAGCTGTAACAGTATGGGAAAACTCTTGGTCATAGCAAGGAAGCTTAATTTTAGACTGATTGTTGTTCTGCTTACAGCAGCACATAATGCTAAGCAACTAAATTTCATTTGTAGAGCTTTTTTAATAGTGTTTGATGTAACATTAGTTACTTTAGAGAGTAGCAGTGCACCGATTGCAGTTCTCTAGCTGATCCCTGACTACCGATCTTTAAAAAGCCTGACCTGCTGATTCCGATTTTGCCCGATACCAAATTTTTTTTGTCCGAAATGTCGCTAAATATAGAAAGAAAGTTGCTGAGCTGGCAACAGTGGAGTGACTATTAACAGTAAACGTGCAGACATGACCTGGTGGGCGGGGCTAACAGACAATCCTCTCAGGGGAGAGCAGAAGAGGACAGAGGTTGATTTTTAGACCTTTGCTGAGGTAGATAAGATCGGCTTCACACGATCACCGATCTCCCAAAATTAAGAAAATGTATGCTGATAAATAGGATGGCCGATAAATCGGTGAATACTTATTAGACAGACGGACAATCTATCACAGATTGTCTATTATAGACAGTCAGCTGAAGCTCAGATTAGATGAAGTCCTTCCACAAAATGTCAACTGTATTTATGTCTGCACCTTGACTAAACCGTTGGAGAAGCTGCACTTTGCCACTCTAGCAGATCTAAACCAAAGTCTCAAGTCTTTACAATATTTCTCCCAGGTTTGCTCTGAATTCAGCCCTGAAAAAACTTCTTGTAAATCGAGTCCCTTCTGAACAAAAATGTGACTATAGAAAAACAAAACAGATACTGAGTCTGTTTACAATTATGTTGTATTTGGTGTTGTTTTGCCTAGTAATATGCTTTTGAGTTTTCTGGTTGTAAAGTGATAAAAGTGTGAAAACGCCCAATAGGTATGAACAGTTTTGCAAGTACATAATGGTAAAAACATTCAATGAAAAGTATCCAACTTCATCTCTGATTGTGATTAAAAAAATAATAATAGTACGATACCGGAATAACTAGATTCCAAAAATCCTTGTGATTCAAAAGAATACTTCTTTGAAACTCTTACATTCGTAGGTTCTGAGCGCGGAAATAGAGCGGTGTGAAGAAGAGACCCAGCAGAATTCTGCAGAAATTGAAGTGAAACACTGCGAAGACTTGACGTATCTAGGTAGGACAACAAGGGCGACATCACTGCCTATCCGATGCATTCTTTTTGAGCTCAAAGGGAAGTTTATAAATATTTTTAATCCCACACAGAAAAATTTTACAACTCCAAGCTGACTATGGAGCACAAAAAGTACGACGACCTTCTCCAGAAGCAAAAAGAAATGCAGGAGGAGTACGAGACACGGTTGACGCATGCAGAGCAGGACCGGATCCAGAGTCTGGCCGAGGTCACACAGATGTATGAGGCCGAGCTGCAAGTGAAGACTGAACAAATGAATAAGGTCTGAAAGAACGAGGAGGAAAGCGGCAGAAGTTCGGGACCGCTCGCGTCATCGAGACATCTCTGAATTCTCGCCTTTTTCATTTCATTCACAGTTTCAGGAGGAGGCTGGGCGAAGGATCCGAGAGTATGAAGAAACCATAAGACAGGCAGCGGAGGAAGAGCACCAGAAGATTGACACCATGAAAGACAAGTACGAGAAGAAACTCCAGTCAGAGAAAGAGGCCTTCACCAGGCTGAAGGGAAACAGTGGCAATATGACACAAAAGGTGACCAAAGATTTTCAAGCTATCTTTAATTTTTGCTTACTTTTGTTGGTGTCAGTTACCCAGAAAGATTACAGCGTCTCTTTAATGACGGTCACACAGATCCGCAGTCTCCAGAGGCAGATCGATGACCACTTGGATGACATGATCTCCATGAAGAAGGAGCGCCAGACTCTGACGGGGTTCATCCGCACTCTGGAGACCGATATCGATGTTCTGAAGAGACAGGTTTCCAGATATAGAAAGACCAACCAGGAAAAGGTGAGCGAGGAGCAGCGTCCCGCCGTGCTTTTCGTTTCACATTAGAAGTTTAGTTTTGTACACCAAAAAGAGACAGAATTAAATAACCTTGGGTAAATGGGGAACTGACTGTAGTGGGAACACAGAGTAAACAGTCCACCTCCACCCATTCTCACGCAGGACACAGTCATATCCAGCCTGCACTCTATGAACCAGGATCTGCACAAGTTGAAGGTCATCTTGGAATTCAAGCTGAAGGACATGAAGAAGCAGATCAGGCCACAGCAGGAAGACATAAACAAAAAAGCAGAAAGGATAGAAAAGGTACGTGAGAGGGCTCGGAAAATTGATTTTTTGTCTTTGTTTCACGTTTTTTGTTTGTTTTAGTTTTGCAAAGAAAGAGGAACTACTCATTTCTAACTAACTGAACACTTTGCAATCCTGGGTTTTGTTGTTGT
>NW_006800264.1:426409-480924 GCF_000485575.1 Poecilia formosa
ACATCCCCACCGCTCGATCCCTGGACCTTCATCCAAAAGGATCCTGTCAATCTTCATCAAACAGGCCTCACGTCCGACCTGCTGTTCTGAGGTAAAGATGGTGAAAGCAGAAGAAGACCTGTTGACAGGAGGCGAGTTGGTCGTCTCTACGCAGTACAGCGTGACCTGCTTTTATAACCAAACGACAGATCTGGTGTCTGGACTGAGCTCTGGCTTTACGGAGTGGTAACCTGGGAATCAAGAGCGCACACACCCTTGGCTCCAAGCATTTAGCTCTTTGTCTAAAACTGAACACAGAGTGAAAGTTTATAGGAGTAAAAGTAGCAAATGAAACGAGGGAATTACTTGTTTTGATTAATGTCTTCTGTGAGAAAAGTTCTTTTCCGGTGTTGTGTGGGAATACTGGGCTGTTATGAGCAAACTGGCTGAAATTCCACCATCTGGAGCTTCCATCAAAAACATGTCAATAAGGGCCGGTCGGTCTTGTGTGAAATATTCACTGCTTGGACAGATAGCTCTGAACTCAGTCTACTGCAAGGAGCCAGAACTTTATGTCTTTTAGCTTTTACTGATCTTTTTATCCTGTGTTTAAGAACCAGTTGAACCAAAAGAAAGCAAGAGCAGAAGAACCACCGCAGAGTTCTCGGTCCAGCTGCTTGAGATGAAGTATAACAATCTGTTAATGTGGTAAAGGTACAGGATTCTTTTTAAAGGGTTTTCTATCAGAACTCCGTCATGATGAATGCTTGTCTTTGATATTAAACACGTTGCTGTACCTGTGGGGCTTTAATTATGAGACCTTCATAAGACACTTTACAAGCAACCCCCTTAATGAAAAGTCTAAATGAAGTTTTAGGGCTTGCTATATGTGCTCCAGCAGAGTAACGAGGGAATCTGAAATTGCAATAAAATGCTTGTCGTGTGTAAAACCTTATTGAAATGCCTTTCAGTCTGTGGAGAGCTTCATCTAGTCCAAATAAAAATGAAAACCAACCAATTAGTTACATTAAATAATAGTTAAAAAAAATCTACATGCTTTGAACTTTTTTTTAATTATTATTTTGTAACCACAAACTGTAGAGTATTCTGTTAGGATTTTATGCTACGAATCAACTCAGAACTGAGGTTGCATGTTTTGTGGTTTTCACACTTCTTTTGCGTTTCAAATCTGAAAAGTGTGGTGTGTATTTTTATTCAGCAGGTGCTCCAGGGCATATTCTGAAAACAAAAAAGACAGACAGATAAATAATACAATTAAAATAATTGTATTATTTTACTAAATTATTAAAATATTTATAATTCATTATTATTTGCAATTAAATATAAATGTATAATTAATATTAATTATAAATTATTACTTTCACAAAATCCATTTTATTTACACCCTTGTCCCTTAGTGGGGTCGGGAGGGTTGCTGGTGCCTCTCCAGCTAACATTCCGGGCGAGAGGCAGGATACACCCTGGACAGGTCGCCAGTCTGTCACAGGGCAACACAGAGACACAACCATGCACACACACACTCACACCTAGGGACAATTTAGAGTAACCAATTAACCTGACAATCATGTTTTTGGACTGTGGGAGGAAACTGGAGTACCCAGAGAAAACCCACGCATGCACAGGGAGAACATGCAAACTCCATGAAGAAAGACCAGGGCCGGGAATCAAACCCAGAACCTTCTTGCTGCAAGGCAACAGCTCTACCAACTGCGCAGCCCCACAAAAAAATAATTTTATATATATATATATATTTTATTAATTAATTAGTTTATTTTCTCAATTGAATAGTTGAATGTATCTACCCAACTCTGTATAGACGTCATCTGTTTAGGTCAAGGCATGTGGAGACTGCAGCTCATGTTTTTATTTTTACAATCATTACTTAACTATTGTGAATAAAAGTTAAATACATTGGTGACAGGCTGACATTGCGTCCAGAGTGGATTACATTCTGTCAAGCATGCATTTTAAATCTATAAACCTTTGTTGAATTTGCTTCCAAGCTTTTATTTATTTTTTTCTTTTCTTTTTTTAACTAAAGGTTGCTCTCCTTTTTTTCAGTGTACTTGTGGATGTTGGGGGCAGTGCTTCAGTCAGATCTTGGCCTCCCTCGCAGAGCAGGGGGACACATTCAGCGGAAGGAGTCAGTCGGTCAGAACAGAGGCGAGCGGCTCGCGTTTCGTGGAAATGTTGTCCGGTCCAAACGATGGATGCCACCGACTCCCCTGACCCGTACAGCCGCCCGGCGCGCAGGACGCAGTGGATCGTGAGCACCCTGGCTTACCATTACGGACTGGACCGGGGAGTGGAGAACGAAATCATCGTCCTGGCCACCGGACTGGATCAGTATCTGCAGGAGATATTCCACCACCTGGACCATCGAGGACTCGGTAAAATCCCCGAGGAGGACTTCAACGTCCTGTGTGAGGTTCTGGGGCTGAGCGAGGACTCGGAATCGGAAGAGTCCGCCGGAGTGTTGGACAACCTGCCCAGCGCGCTCACCTTCAGGCACTTTCACGCCAAGCTGTGCGGCTACTTCACCACGAAGGCGGGATGCCAGTACGAGAACGACCGGCTGCTGGTCGGGACCGACAGCGAACACATAGAAACTCAGATCCGTCTGCGGAGCCCCCTAAAGCGGCGGGAGACGCTGCTTTCGGTCGGGGCGAGCGGTGGCGGCTCCTCTCCCTCACCCTCCCCGGCGCAGCGGCGCGCCTTCGGCTGCAGGCTCGGCTCCCCGGGCTCCTGCACCAGGGAGTGCTACGAGGAGATCGTGGCTCTGGAGGAGGCGGAGGACAGGATAGGGAAGCTGGAGGATGAGAATGCGAGTCTCAGGGAGCTGGTTGAGGACATGAGAGCCGCGCTGCAGAGCAGCGATGCTCGTTGTTTGGCTCTGCAGGTGAGAAAGGTTTGAACATAACTTTATTTATTTAACACCATCGGAAACAACCAATTAGAGACAGGAGGAGGGTCTTAGCGCTGGCAATCATCCTCGTGTACTCTGCTCAGATTTTCTTCCTTCCTCTTAACAACAGAGCCATGAATGCTCAGTTAGCATAGCCACTGATGACACCGGATATACAGTTTACCAGAAAGGTCAGCACACTGAGCAGTGCATACACAAGGTTGACTGGACCTCCATCCCGGATCGGATTGGTCGTTTTTAACGGAGCTGCATCATCAGGCGGATGCATGTTAAAGTTAACAGGAAATTTTTTGATACTTTAAGAGCAAAAAAACAAAAAAAAACAGACAATAATGTAACAAAAATGAACAAAATCAGTTAAAAGAACGTTTTCATAAACCCTGGAATGACATATATATATAAAAAAAACACACACACACCTCTGGAAAACTGCAGGTGTGTGTGTGGGTGTGTCTGGTGAATTTTTGGTTTAAACATGTTTGTTCTTCATTCAATGGGTAGAGAATCCAGACAATGACTCAAGTAAGAGCAGCGATGCTTCACTATAAAACTACACACAAAGTAGCACAAAAGTACAGCGTAGTAAAAATACTCCTAGAGGCATATTTAAAAAAAAAAAAGTAAATGTAATGTAATTGTAATTCCAATCCAGGTCTGGTGTTGACCTCCTTATGCCGCACCGTCCCTCATTACACGTCACCTGCTCTTGCTTAAATCTATCAAGCATTCAAGTTAAACCCAGTTTGGAGTTAGACAGCATGCCTTTAATGACAACGTGGTCAAAATACTCACTCAGCTAATAGTTGTGCACACAGTGTAGTTTTATGGAGAGCAGAATCTCACACATGAAGACTGCTGGTGAGTATTTAAAAGATCTGACTGGTGAGGAGCTGGCATGTTCCCAACAGACACTGGAGGTCCTGAATGGTGACGTAACATCAGGTGTTATATGAATATTCTGTGGCGGCAAATTTTTGCAGCCAGTTAGTAAAAGACACTGAAACTGAATAGCCGTGTTTGTGTATTTTATTACGCCGTCACAGGTTCCACAGAGGCCTCCGACCTGGACGGGTTGCTACAATAGAAAACATCAGACGGCTGTTGAATTGCAGGCAGTTCCTGCTCACACTACCCCAGTCACCACTGCAGCTTCTGATGTGCAAACAGCTGCAACCGGGATGGGAGACGACGTCTGACGTGTCTCTCATATTAGGCAGATAAATTAGCAAATGATATGTAAAAAAAAAAAAAAAAAAAAGGCTCAAATATTCAGTCAGTGCTCAGGACTAAATGCATTTGATCTAGAACTTTTTACGACTCAGAACTGTAAAAAGTCTCGTCCACCACGTGTGTCCTCTGATGTCATCACTGGTCTGCTGGGACATCAGTCCGTCCCACATGCTGGCCAGTTGCCTGTTATAATCCCCTGTTGTCATGCAGACTCTCACCTGTGGGATTCCTAATGACACGTCTCCAGATGTTCCTGTGAACCCAGCTGACCTGTAACAACACCAGGGTCATCAGAGCTCCTGGTTTTCACAAATATGTCCACTTTTCATGACATACTGTTAAGTTTGTTAAAGTTATAACTGCTTTCATTTTTTTGTAACAAATGTAAGAAAAATTTATTATCCATTGATAGACAGTTTAAAATGCACAAGTATAGCTTTATGTCAAACCACACGTTTTTTTTAAAGTGCTTTTCTGAGGCTGTTGCTTTTTATCTTTAAGATTACATTGAAAATACAATGCTTTTTTTTCAGAATATAATTTTAGTTTTTTTTTCTGTAATTTTTTTTTGCTTTGTGACTTCCAAACTGAGCTGCCACTGTTACAGGTTGCGTTCTAATACAGAAGAGCCATTATTTCTTAAAGTTGATGTGCTGGTTGACTTATGAAAGCATATTTTAAGTTAATCTAAATATGTATTTTTTAGAGGAGATTAAAAGTAAACAGCATATGATTGAGATATTTTGGAAATGAAAAAAAAAAAAAAAGCTCACCATCACTCCACTTGTTGGCACCATTCAAGCTCTTTAAAGCTCATGATGTTCCAGTTGCTTGCATTTACATTCCCAGTACTGTTTTAATCTGAACTATTCCTTTAATGAACTTTGTCAACCAATCAAACAACAAAATGTTTTGTCAGTTTGTGGGATTATCTTCATCTCGTCTCTTCACATCGCAGGTCGGCCTCTGGAAAAGCCACTCCAAGCATAAACCAAGAGAAGGACGCTTTGTTTCCCCGCGGACGCTGGCTTCCCACAACAACGTGGCCAACAGCTCCAACAGCAACCTCAAGAGCCTGCAGAACCTCATCCACGAGATAGAGTACCTGCACAGCTCCAGAGAGTGGCAGGTGGAGGAGACGGTGTCGCTCAATCAGAGACTGGAGCAGGAACTGTGGAGCTGTAAGGAGGCCGTCGCTGCGTTGGAAGACAGCAACAGGCTTCTGAAGACGGAGCAGGCGAGCATGAGGAGGAAGGTGGAGGAGGCCCGGCAGGCGCTGCTGAGCGGACTGGAGAAGGTGAAGGACCTGGAAGCGAAGGCCAGTCGTGTTCCGGCGCTGCAGAGGCACGTTGTCCAGATGGAGTCTGAGCTGCATTACTACAGGTGCAGACGCTTCGCTTCACGTAACATTAAGCTGTTTATCAGAGCAACTCCACATGTGTTTTAGACGACCTCAGAAGCACAGTCAGTGGAATACATATGTGTGTATATGGCAGCAGTTCTGGTCAGAGTAATGTAGTGATTGAATCTGTGTATGCACAACTGTGTTCAGGGTTAGTTTTTCTGCATGAAGTGCCAGGTTTGTGGCACACAAAATCTTACCAAATATTTTTGGTCTATTTTCTAGTGCAAATCTCTTAGTGCACTTAAAGAAAATACAAAACTAACTTACAGTTAACTGTTCAGCAAGTAACAGGAGCTTGTGTTAAGTAAATAATTTCTTAATATTGATGAAAAAGTGCTGGTGTCATTGGTAGATAATTTCACTTATAAGAGGGGAAAATTGTTTTGTTATAAGTGAAATAATCTCCCTATGCATTTTTGTCAATATTAAGTTTTTTTTGTGCGTAGCACATTTCAGCAGAAACGTGTTTTGCACAATAAAACAAAATTACAAATTTATAAAGAAAACACCATACAGACAACAATTCAACAAACGTTACATTTTGTCGAGTGCCATTGCCAAAACTCGTTAAACATCAAATATGTTGGTCAGTGTTTCATTTGTTATGGTTGAAAGGCAACTCTAAAACAGCTGGGTGTTTAGTCTGGACTCAAAGGAACTCAGCGTTTCGGCTGTTTTGCGGTTTTCTGGACGTTTGTTCCAGATTTGTGGTGCATAGAAGCTGAATGCTGCTTCTCCCAGGTTTGGTTCTGGTTCTGAGGATGCAGAGCAGAACCAGAACCAGAAGACTCGAGTGGTGTGGAAAGCTGACACAACAACAACAAATCTTTAATATATGAAACTGGATGAAAATTGTACATTATGATTCAGGAAAAACAAAACTGCCAAAATATTCCAAGAAAATAGCTAGTGAAAAGTCCGGCTAGGTGTGTGGGCTGTGGAGCCGTTCTGGCTCTGGCAGCTCTAACAGACCGAACAGATGTTCCATCTGCTATACCGTGTATGAGCTGTTTAGCGTCACCTCCCGTGTATCGAGCCCATTTGTAAGTTGGGGCTTGAAAAACGCTCATTTGTCAGCCTTGTTGAAATAAAGGGGCCGGTTTTTGGCAGGTAGTTGCACGAGAAGAACCTTAGTGACGAAAAATCCCGCGCTGATGAGTTGTAGATCCTCCTAAAGCAGAACAAAATGACTCTGTTTACCTTGGGCTTAATGCCTGAGATGCTCGTGCCTTGCTGTTCGGAGGGCTGCCGTGGGTAACTTTTTCCATTTTCAGCCCCGATCTGTTGAACTTTGCTGAGTGAGCTTCGTGTGCAGCCGGTCGGCCGGCCGGTCTGGCTCAAACTCTTGTTTTGGAACTGTTCGCTTTGGTGGGAGTCAAGGTGTAATTGAACTTTTGAAGTACAAAGCCTTTCGGTCGAATGTTTATCTCTCATTCGGTTGCTCCTGCTTTAACCTTATAATCAGTGTCCGCAACTGTGGCTTTTTGGCTCGCAGATGTCTCTAAATACTTGTAATGTTCACTTTATGCTGCTAAGACATAGTCTGGCATGAGCAGACATGTGATTAAAGCTCATGCTTCAGCCTGCTTTTTGGGTTATTTCTAATAACAAATTTGAGAAGTCTAGGTGTTGTCCTGTGACCCACATTCTGCTAATCTACGCACACAAGGTTCCAAAGTCTTCTCAATGCTCTTCCATAGACGCTGTGATGGCAAATAATTCAACACCACAAAAGCAACAGAGAGGCCTATTGAGTGAGAACCTGAACAGCTGACGGTCCTCATCAATCTCTGCTCACTTCTTTCATTCTGCCTCCGAATGAACAATAGCGCAGAGTCTGCCCTATAGAAAGATCTTAGCAACCGATTCCCCGTGACTGTTTGAACCGAAGGCCTGACACTTCCTTGGTCTCAGCTCACCCAAATATTACTTTAGATGGTACAACGTCAAGTGGTGTAATTAGGAATTTGAAGTAGATTGCTGATCCTGTTATTTTTCCAATTATTTATTATACGGATGGTTCGTCTCTGACTATCAGCATTCTTCTGATTCACATTTCACAAGCAAAGTTTAGGTTAATCAGATGATGAACACTGATGTTCATCAATACAAAATTTGAACTAAATTCAAAATGCAGAGATCCATTTATTTATTTTTCTTCCCTAAGCATTTATAACAGGTGTTTCATCTCTACTTAGGCTTTTGCAGCCATTTTGCAACTAGTCTTGGACATCATATCAAGTCAGATACGATCTTTTTACATCAGTAAAGACATTTAATACTTCTCCCAAACCCCTACTCCCATGTAAATAAAACATGGATTTTTCTTTTGTGTTTTACCAACCAAACCACACTACTTCGGGAACAAGGTTACTCAGACAGATGACATCAAAATCGAAATGACAAAACACTCAACAACTGTAAAGCTCAATGCTAGAAAGTTAATGACATGAGCTTGTATTGGGTGAACAGGAACTCAACACCTTGCAGTCATTGTGTGGGTAAATTCTGTAGAATAAGCCTCCTTGTTTATGGAAAAAAAAATACTGGTTGAGTTCTTGACCTGTAGTGAATCCAGCTGCCAAAGGTAGCTTTGAAGAAGACTTCAAGAGGATGAGTCTTAAAAAAAAAAGTCTTAAAAACCCACTTAGTTGAAGCCTAATAATTGCCCTCAGCAATTATTAATCATATTTAAATAACTCCTCAAGGATTTTGAGCTATTGGCATCAGTTAAGGGACGGGGGGATTAAAAGTTATCAAAATCCTGGACGTGGCCCCGTGGTAACCATGGTGTTCTCGCCACAGCAAGCAAATCCTTATAACTTTCACACAGATGCATCAAATTTATCATGAGTCATCCATGCTGGATGCCCAACGATACTGATGTGGTCATATATTCACATCATCAAAGCCCCGCCCCATCAGAACAGGAAGTCACTTTTTTTTTCTTTCTTGGTAACACTCCACTCTCTAGACCCTTTTGACCTAATCAACATAATCTTGTGTCATATATCACAGATAACAGGTTGGTCTCACTTGCTTTAAAGCAGAAGGCGTTTCTGCTGGTGGCGAAGTCAGACGACACGCCGCTGCCGTGCGTTTGCTTCCGAATCAGAATCAGTGTTTGCTTTCCCAGCTGGACTCCCTGGTTCCCAGAAGTTCCACCAAAGCATTTCAGAGGATAATCCAGGTGTAAGTGTTTCTAAAGGGCAAAACAAAGAGTTTTCATGTGACATTTAAAATGCCATTGTATCATCAGGAATGCTTGGAACGGCAGCCTTGCTCTGACTGACGTCAGTTAAAGAGCATTCAGTCGCTGGTTAACCTGCGTGTGACAACCTTCAGCAGGGTTAGCTCTTGAATGTGAGTGTAACCAGAGCAACCAGGAAGCCTTGTGTTTGTTTCACTACAGCTGCCGGCCTCCTCCCCCACAGTGACTTAAACACAACTCTCCGACTGATTGCCTGGAAGTCCGTTACGCTTACTACTGAACAAAGAGAGCCCAAAAGAAATGTCTTACAGTATCGCCTGACTTGTGATAGTGGGGCGTAAGCGCGAGCGCCCGGTGATTTTCGAGGCAGGCTGCTAAAAATCTGCTCTCTTTTTTCCCCCACCTTTTAGCTTTCCTCCTCCGAGATATCATCATCTGGAAACACTTACACAGTGATTTATGAAGGCCCCTTATTGGATTTCCCCCCCAACAAAAAGGGCAGCCAGCAAAAGAAAGTTTGAAAATTTTGAAGCATTACAGAAGCACTGATCCACCCAAACTGCATCATCAGGCTTTTATATATGTATACATATATCAGGGGAAAAGATATTAAACTGGTTATGACACCAATAAATTAGTTAAATATGCACGGGAACAGCTGAATATGTTTACATCTACCTGCATGTATGAAGCCGTGTTTTCTGAAGTTTTTTTTTCCCCCCAACGCTGCACACTAACAGCTCTGTTCTACCACTGACCCACTTTGCTGTAAAAATGTCTCAAAGACCCAGAGTCTGGCTTCAATTACCCCACCCAGATCTGGCGTACGGCATCACACGGCCTCTATAAAATTATCGTGGCAGCGCAGTAACGCGCACTTCTTTTTGTTGTATGTTCTCTTTCATGTTTGCAAATCGGTTCCAACCGAACTGTCGACGGTGTGTTCATGTAAAGTGCGGTTTCAGTGCAGTGTACTCCGAGAACGTAGAGACGGCCTCTCGTCGCATATCCTCAGGATTCAAACCATGCAGACCTACCCATAGATTCACATTTTTCCACTATTCATTTATGCAATCAGTTGACATCAATAGTCATTAAAAATGTGTTAAACGTAACCATGCACTGTTAGCAGAACATCAATCTTCACAGATTGATGGTTAATTCCTGTTAATTATGATGATTTCCTGCTTACAGCTAATCAAAATACAACATTTATGATTGGAATAATCCATCAAACCAATAACAAAAATACAGAAATATAGGCTTAATAAAAGAAAAGTATGCTTAACACCTGCTTAAAGCTTAAGCTCAAAAGCTACTCTTGATCCGACAAACAAGCTCCATCAGAATGCATCAATCCCATGATTTCTACAATTATGTTATTTAGCACTCGTCATCGTCATCGTCATTGTCATCGCAACAAATACTGCAAATGAAAATCTCAGGTCGTGATGGCTCTGTGTAGAAGATTGAACGACTCCATGGCTGTTCTGACCCTGATGTCTTTCAGGTCTGAGATGTCCAGACTTCAGCCAGCGAGCAGCGCCGGGGCAGAGCAGCGGCCGTGCTGCCAGGACCTCCAACATGACCGCCGCTCACCAACAGGCCGCGCTGTGACCACCCCTGACAAGAGTGAGGGATCTTTGCTTTATTGGTCCCATTATGATAACACCTGGATGATAAATTGTCCCTGATGTTATCGCGATAAACAATAATATTGTTGTTTTGAGACCATTTTCAAGTAATATAATGCGGGAAGACGTTCTCAGAGAGCAATAAACTTTGAACTCAAATGAACATTTAACAACTGCGACTGGAAGACATTTTAAATTTCCAAAATAAATTAAAAAAAATCTACAGAATTATTTGTGACGCCTCTGTAAACAAATTGTCCTAATAGAGTCCAAAGCACCAGACTGAAGACTTTCATCATCCAGTTTTTGACAGAGAGAGGAAAGATAAATCATGCAAATGGAAATTATTGAGCTTGTTTTAATTTATCATACGATTAATTGATCTATTGCTCATTCTGACAGGCCTACCCAGTAGCTACACATTTTACTTTTATCTGAATACGTACAGCGTCTCAAAAAGTTTTCAAACCCTTTGAATGTCCCATTACACCTCCAGACCATCAGTGTCTTTTTTGGGGATTTTTTATTTTATTATTTATTTTTTTTTGATAGAACAGAACAAAGTAGCCCAAAATCATGACGTGACAGGGAAAAATTTAGGTCAGGGCTTTGACTAGGCCGTGATTTAAACAATTTGATTGTAGCCTTGAATGAATACAGCATGTAGGTTGATTGTCTGTGACCTTCACCCCTGTCTAAGGTCTTCTGCAGGTTTTCTTCTGGGATTCTCCTGGATTTAACTCCATCCATCTGACCGTCTTCCCTGTTACTAGGTAGATTTTAACCCCACTGATAAATCCACCTCCTCAAAAAGCAGGTGGATCGGCTAAAACCAACAGACTGACAGAAGTCAGGGAGAATTAGAGGCGTTTTAAAGAAGATGCTGCAAATAAAGACTTTATATAAATTTGGCGTTATTGAAAATCAAAGCCTTTGGTCTGATGAAATGTTTCTTAGTATTCTCACAAAACCATATAAAGAAAAATCTAAAAAGAAATCTTAAAAGATTTTTGCCATTGCAAAAACGTCGAATGACTGCCGAGCTCGTAGTCCTTCAGTTCAGAATAAAATACGTGCAGCTTTTAGGTGTTGTCAGGTAGCGGTGCTGCAGCAGTAACGTTGTCCATGTGCTGCAGTGCCGGTCGAGGAGCAGCTGTTCCGCTCGGTGGAGGGCCAGGCTGCCTCGGATGAAGAAGAGGACAAACGGGCCGGAGACCAACAGAGGCAGGTGGAGGAGGTGAAGAGGATCCTAACCAGGCTGTCCTGCTGTGGCGGAAGGTAAACTGACCTGGGGGGTGGGCACCCATATGGACATGTCTACTGGGAGGTCACTAGAAGGAAACTCACAATTGCATAGAAAATGTTTTTGGGGTGGAAGGTTCCTTTGAAATGTGCTACTGTGTTACCTGGGTGTCGTATTACAAAAGTAGAAGTGAAGTGAAAAGGCTGGACACAGAGGGAGTCGGTCCAGGCATTGTTTTGGATCAGACCGACTCCGTTAATCTGCCTGAGAGTACATCTCAATGACGACTCCCAAACAGTCAAACCTTTTGGTCCTCCTGGAACTGCAGCCGACCCGCAACTCTCGACAAAAATTACGTCCAGTTTGCAGTTCTGCTCGCCCAGCATCTGAGTCTGAGTCTTCTCAAAGACCCGAACAGCTGCCCGCTTTTTACAAATTTCACAGTGTGCCCAAATCCAAAAAGCAGAAATCCCGTTATCACAGATCTAACTATCTGCACATCTTCAACATCCTCGACTGACAATATGGACGGACACACAGGACCTTCCACTTCCCCTCGCACTGTAAAAAACAAAACAAAAAAACCCAAAAACGTCTGTAATTTATGGTAAAATATTGGCAGCTGTGGTTTCATACGGTAAAATCCATATAAATACGGTGGCCTGTTGCACAAAAACTAGTGATGTTTGTCTTTGTTAAAGCAGAAGGGGAATGAATACTTTACGACTGTGGGGCTGCTACAAGACACTGACAGAATGACCTTCTGTTCGTCTGTGTTCTTCACCAGATGTGGTGACGAGGCACTGGAGAAGCTGATGTTTCGCTTTGGAAGCTCAAGGAGTGAAGAGTGTCACAGTGCTGTGATGGAGCTGCTGGAGAGAGTCACCAGGCTGCACAAAGAGCTGAAGCTGAAGGAAAGCCGAACAGAGATGAACATGGACCAGGTACACACCGCCAGCCATGACCTCTGACCCAACCAGGACGGTTAGGTCAGATTTAGCTCCTCTGCCTTGCCCTGGTGCCAATTAGAAACAGCCAATCAGAGACAAGAGAAGGGTCTTAGCGCTCGCTGTCAATCAGCCTCTGTGTGGCGCTGCTGGTCAACAGCTGTCCTCTTCAGCCCTGCAGTGAGAGGTTTGACTGTTAGCCCCGCCCACCAGGTCATGTCTGCATGGTTGCAGTTAACAACAGTCACCCCACCGTTGCCAGCTCAGCAACTTTCTTGCTGTATTTAGTGACATTTCAGACAAAAAGAATTGGTATCGGCAAAAATCAAAATCGGCAGGTCAGGGTTTTTAAAGATCAGTAACTGGAGATCGGCCAGAACTCTGCCATCAGTGCACCCCTACTTCCAAATCTGGTTTATGTCCTTTTTTTTTTTTTTTTTGCCTAAAGTGACTTTTGCAAAATCACCCTGTTGCCACGTTGTTAGTGATCAACCCAGAGGTTGCGGTGTTCATCCAGGGGGTGAAAGTAGAGTCACATAGAATGAAAGCAGCTGTGTTGCACATGATAGATGTTTGTTTCACCCCTGAGGCCAAGGGCTGCAGAGCTCTTCTGGTAACACACACACAGCTGCGGAAGCATCAACACACAGAGCGCAGTGACTTTATCAGGATGTGATTGTCGCTTTCCCCTTTAACACACTTTGCCTGCATGGTGGGTTGGAACCTGGAGACCTGAGTCAGTTCTGATTGGTTAGGAGCTTTCTGATCTGTTTCCACACTTAAACAAACCCACACATTATGTATTCAGTGTTTGATTGTTGTAGAGTTTTTTTGTTTTGTTTTGTTTTGTTTCTGCAATCGTTGACAAAGATATTTTTTTTATTTTTTGTTCAAATCGTAACATAAACACAAAACCTCCTCCAAAGACCCAATGGACAAATGGATCTTTACTCAATTATTTTTAGGTGACACTTTTCCAACATGAAGAGTACTCTGTTTTGACATATATTTTTCTAACTTGTTCACATAAAATACTGTTTTTAAAATGAAGTAAGGATCCTTGTGTTGCGGTGCATTAGTTACAAGCTTTGATCTCCTCCCAGATGAAGGACTGTCTGGTGCAGGAACTGCAGCAGAGGGCCGAGGACACGGAGCTGCTTACCGTGGAGCTGCAGTCGCTGGAAAGAGAGAAGGTCCGTCTGTCGCTGGTGGAGGAGAAGCTGGTGGACATCCTGCAGCTTCTGCAGCAGCTCAGAGACTTGGTTAGTTTCAGTGTAGCTGTTCTGTGATTCTGCTGGTCAATTCTGATTAAGTCCTCAAGCAAACATTGCTGTTACTCTGTGTTTTTCATAAACATATTCACACATATAAGAACCATCAGTAAGTTACTTAAAAAAAATGAAACAAAACAGAACATAAAAACTTGATTCACTCTGACAATATAATTCTAATTGTACTTTTAGTCAGGTAAAACACTGAAATGATAGAGCTGTTACTGGTGTAAATAAATAAAAAAATTGTTATTTATAAACCAAACTTGCACTGATAGCCCTTTTAAAGATGGAGTACTTTTTAATCAAGAAATATACATTTTTAGATAAGTCTCAAAAATGTATATTATATGAAAAGTGCACATATACGACTCCAACCTAATCAATTCTCTTGGTACATTCTTGGCATGGCCAGCAGAGAACCCAAAGATTGTACTCAAGTAAGAGTAGAACTACTTCAACCTATTTTTACTCTAGTAAAAGTAAAAACTATCAAGTAAGATTAAAAAAGTATTTGGTAGAAAGTGTGCTCAAGTACTGAGTAACAGATCATAAATAATTTATTTAAAAATTACATCATCAGACGGACCAGAATATTAAGTTAAATGTAAATTTAGATATTTTTGAGGACCAAAATGACAATAATTAATATTAATAAAAATTAACAAGAACAACAACAAAAAAAAACTTATGAAACAAAAAACTGCAGGTATGTGTAAAAAATTGCAGTCAAAATAAAAGAGAACTTTAAACACAAAAAAGTGCTGTTCATAGATGTTTTTAAAGTGTTTTATAAATAACATTGACATTAAACTTGGGGTGTGAATACTTTTAGACTTAACCCAGGATAATGGAATCCACTGAAACTTTTATCCAAAGGGAAGGTCTCAAGCTGACAGCAGCCATTCTGTCTGCCTCACTAATGAAAACTGAGAGCACAAAATAGGATTATTGATCAATAATCAAAAACAGCTTGAAAAAATATCTACAAGATGAGACTAATTGTAAATAATTACATGTTTAATGACATAAATGTCAAAATTGCTGTGTGTTTTTTCCCCTCTTTACTTGTAATTGCTTTTTTTCTGTCCTTCTCCCATGTTTCTGATTAGGCGTACATCTTGTAATCCCAACAGTGTGAGAATGAGAACATTTATAGCACTTGTTGCACATGTGTGAAAGTGTGTGTGTGGTCATGTTTCTCTTTTAAAGTGCATTTTAATGACCCAACATCCAGCTGAAACTAGTCGCCGTCTTGTTTCAGAACGTCTCCCGAAGGACCCTGGGGAAAATGTTGCTCAGTACTTTGGAGTCTGGCAGCAACCCACAACACGGTTAGTGGAACACGCACGGCCAAAAACACGCTACGAGTTCTGCGAAACGAGACAGCGGCGTTTACTGTTAGAACAGAACAGAACAGAACAGGGAATCGCGTTAAGTTTCTGTTGGTTTGCTTGTAAACGTGCTCCGACTCAGCTCGCGTCTGCTCCCGTCTTCTTCACAGGCAAGGCGCACATCCTGGAGGTGCTCAGCGCTCTTTACCACGAACTGGCTGCGTGCGAGATCCTTTCATCTCATGGACGTCTGCAGACAGCGCAGAGTCAGCAGTCACTCCACAACCTCATCTCCTGCTGAACAAGACCGCCACCCTCTGGGCCCACCACCCAAGGAGACCTTAACGTAGTTGGTCTCCAGTATATATATAACCTTGTTAATGACCCTTTAGCTTTAAAAGCTAAATTTGTCCGATTTATTGGATAAATTGATGATTAAATGTTGATGTTTCTACACACTTATTCATTGTTTGCTCATTTTTTTTCTTATGGAAAAGATTTTAAAGTTGACTTAAGTTCATAGAGGTCCTTAAAGATGTCCTCTCTCTTCTAGTCCATGCCCAGCAAATTTTTGAAATTTTGTTTGATCAACAAAACATGGGGGTTCATTTATATTTACAGAACCTTGTGAGCTTTTCATTTCAAAATATTCCTAAATGGAAGTTTTTCCTTCTTTTTTTGTTGGCTTCATTTCAGCTACCTCTGATGAAAAACGTTCCCCTCAGATGCTGTTACCTCTGCTGATTCATAACCAAACTACCCACAACAGCTCACGGCTCGTCGCGCTTTTATTTTGAAATCCGACACGCAAAATGAAGCAATGATGTGTCCAATGTAACGCCAGCCGTCGTCGTCAGCCATGTAGTCAGACCCTGCTGTTTTGCTTCTTCACTTTTGTTATGCTTCTCAACTTCTCTCCCAATTTTGTTTTCCCCATTTTTGTTTCCTTGCATTGGATTTTTTTTTCCTTTGGCTTGGTTTGGGGTTTTATTCAGTGTAGCCTCATGTCTCGCTCCTATTAGAGGCCTTAGAGTTTTAGGTTCTCTATTTGGAGTCTTGATGTATGTGTCTGAGGTTGGACTTACTTTGATTTAATACAGTTTTGTTATCAGTAAATCTTTAATTTTGTAAATTGTATTTTTTTTCTTGCTTTTGTGTTTGTGTCCTCTTTCCAGTGCAGGTTTGGGTCTTAAATGTCTTAAAGAAAACTAGAAATATGAAATTGACACTATGCAGCACAAGCACCCCCTACTGGCTTGGCCATGACATTAGTGCCACAAATGAATGTGTCAAACCCCCAAAATCCTAACAAATTATTCAAACCCTCAAGTCTCTCAAGCACCTCTTGCAGAGCATTAAACAGAATCCCAGGACCAATGCCAACCGTTTTCAACGGAGACACAGTTACCTGTAATGAATGGAGGACGTCTTTCACCTCACTTGTGGACTGTAAAGGTATATCTGCTGACAAGCTTCACCTAATGAAAAGGTATGCCGCAGGTCCAGCGAAAAAAAAATGTCTTGAACATTTTGTAGCAGTGATGAAGAATGGCGAAGACTTGACCAGCATTATGGTCAAGCCTCTACTGTCCAAAGAGGTTTTAGAGGCAAATTGTGTAAAAGGTCTAATAGGCTTGAGAGGATGCTGAGGGTTTACAATCATTTTTAGATTTCTTGAACTCTTGTCTTCACGTGTTAAAGGAGAATCAAAAGTTGGAATCGCCAGGCCACAGTTATACTTATGGAATCAAGGATTTCTCCTCTTTCAGAAACTTTGCACAGTTTGTGGCAGGTGAGGCAGAGATAATATCCATCCATCATCCATCCATCTATTTCTTTACACCCTTTTCCCTAGTGGGGTCAGCAGGGGTGCTGTTGCCTATCTCCAGACATTTCAGGGGAGAATTGTTGTCAACTTCAATTAAGCAATGAAGCTTTTCGGAGTTAAATTGAAGCAATCAAGGAACAACATTGTAAAATATTGAGTCTTTACAAGTAAAACCCTTTTAAAACATTTTAAATGTTCTTCGCTACATTACCATGAAAATTATAGCTAAAAAGCAGGTTTGTACTCCAAAAATGCGGGAAAAGCATAGTTTGACTATTAAAAAAATATATTTTAAAAAATGTAAAGGCAAAAAAAAAAATTGAAATAGTTACATTCCTGAGTTTTGACATATCTGAACATAGGCCTAACTAATAAATACAGACGATGAGAATTAGAACCGTGGAGATGCATTTGTTTTCAGGTTATTGCGGGATCTGTCGCATAGCAACATGACTCAAACTGCACGAGGAAACCTGCAGGTTGCAGGTTGCGCTCTTTCATCTCTCCGTTTGCTAGTTTTGCCTTTTCTAAAGTTTGTCCGCAGCTTTCAACACGATGTCGACCGTGTTATCTCAGCCCCATTTTATTTTCGGCCTCCGGAAAGGCGTGAAGAACAATTTGTGTTTTGTTGACGAGCAAACGGTGGTGTTCCCCAGCGGGAACAGCTGTGTGATCCATAACACCGTCAAAAGATGGCAGCGCTTCATTCCGGGTACGCTATGACCGAGGGGGGATTTTTCTTCATGCTTATTCCTCTGCGTTTTAATATGTAGAGCATCATTTCACCATGCTGTGTTCAAGCAGATATATTTGAACACAATCAAATTTCTGTTTATTCAAAAATAGCCTGAGTAAATACAAAATTCTGTATTTTAATGTGGGAAAATAAAGACAATCCAGGCAAATATGATCAAATGGAAAAATGAATCAATCCTCAATTAGTCCATATAAATAATTCATTTAATCTCCGCCACAAAACCTGCACTTTCTTCATTTTCACAGCTCATTTATAGCAGTGAAAATGAAAGCCTAATAGTATGTTCATGAGCCAGATTAAATGTTACCACTACACATGGCTGTTGGCAAATATGCAGAGTTAGGAAGTAACTGTAGTTACTTACATTTACTTGAGTAACTTTTTTGAAAAAAATAAAATAAAATAAAATAAAAAACTTTTAAGTACTTTTTACTACGCTGTACTTTTTACTTTTACTAGAGTAATTTTGTTAGGATGTATTGCTACGCTTACTTGAGTAAATTTTTTGGATTCTGTACTCACTAAATGAAGAACAAACAAAAATTCAAAAATTCGCCAGACACAGACACACACACCTGCAGTTTTTGTTAAAGTTTCAAACAGCTTTGGAAAAAAAACGTCTTTTGCTTTCTTTTGTAATTTTTTCTTACTTATGTGAATTATTGTCATTTTGGGCCTTGAAATACCCAAAATTTCCACTTAATATATTTTGGTCCATCTGATGATGTAATTTTTGAATATTAAATGATTGATAATCGGATCAGTGACTCTGTAGTTACGTAGACTTTTTACAAAATACTTTTTTACCTCTTATTTGAGTAATTTGTTGGATGGCTACTTTTTACTTTTACTTGTGTAAAAATATGTTAAAGTATTGCTACTCTTACTAGAGTATTCTTTGGTCTTCTGCTCACCTCTGGTAATATGTTGGCAGTGCAAATAGAGACAGCTGTCGGCTCTAACCTGTGTGTGTGCATGCGTACGTGTGTGTGTGAGGCCACAGTCACTGTCTCACCTTTATCCTCTATCTTGTATTTGAACAGGCAACGTATAATTCAGCAACTTTGACCATAACAATAAAATCATACACAAAATCAATTCATTCTGGTCAAGGGGTCAAGTTGATAACTGATAGTGTTTTGCTTGTCATTGGCTTTGCTAAAGTGATCTGGCTGTAGGCAAGTGGATATACATTAGGTGGATATGTGTGTGTAGTTACACACACATAAAATCAGTGAACTGTAAAGTAAACTCTATGCTTCACGTGCAATAAATGTTATTTACTGGTTTGTGTTTTCTGTGTGCCCCTTCAGGTTTAGAGGGAAGCCTTGGCCTACGTGCTTTGGCTCTAAGTCCAAACCAGCGCTACCTGGCAGTGTCAGAGAAGGCTGAGGAGGCCTCCATCACCGTGTTTGACCTTCATCAGGAACACGGCATGAAGAAAAAAGTTCTAACTGCAGGAGATTTTCTAGTTCAAGAGTTCTTGTGCATGGCTTTCTCTCCTGATTCCAAGTACCTTATTGGTCAAAGCGGAGCCCCCGAGTGGTTGTTGATCTTCTGGAGTTGGGAGAAAAACAAAGTCTTGGCAACATTGAAGACAACCAACTCTAATAATCCCATTTCACAGGTGAGCCAGTCACACCTTCATTCATACACTGAGTGCTGGGATGCTATTTTCTTTTCTTTTCTTTCCTTTTTTTTGTCTTGCCAGATCAGCTTTAGTCCTCACAACAACATGCAGGTCTGTGTGAGTGGCAAAGGCGTGTTCAAGCTGTTTCGGTACTCAGAAGGCAACCTGAAACAGAACAGCATTGCAAAGGTGGAGTCAATCAACATCCTGTGTCACACCTGGGTGTCAGAAGGCCGAGTCATAGCAGGGACAGACACAGGAAGGCTGCTGGTGTCTGAGTCCGGCGACGTGAGGAGGGAGATCAAGATGTCCTCTGAACCTGGACAGGGCCAGACTGAGAGGTCAGATTGGAGACTTGAATTATACTTTTTACTTTGTGATGTGGAATTTTCGCCTAAGTGTGATGAATAAAGTTTAGATTGTAAATATTTTCAGAAAAAAAAAAAAGCTTTTTTTTTTTTTTTTTACCATTTATGTTTTTTCTTTTATTCCCTCTTCGATCTCTGTGGTATCTCGCGCTCGCTAGCTCTAAAGTTATCTGGGCCTATTTTGCAAAGTTTCCCGCACGGCAATCAGTTTACGTAAAAATATTGATTCATCAATGCTTCACAGTTCATTTTTCCATTTAAATATCAATTCAGAAAATCCTGTGAACCGATAAGATATCCTGTCTCGCTGTGAGCAGCACTGTCACAACACTGTGGCGTATAAAACAGTTCTTCATCTTGAGTTTTTCTGTGGCTGGCAAACAACTATTGCTGGGCATTAATCTGTACATATTCATAATCTAAATCAGCCGATCACAAACAAAATCAGCTGTTAAACACACAGACGTTTCCCCCCAAAACACACTAAACAATAAGACCATGAAGCAGCTCATGCAGAAATCCATACAACAACAGCATCTTTGAAATAAATTTTCAGATTTGTTGGCATATATATTTTTTGGATTGCATGAATGGTTTCCAACGTATCCTTAAAGAAACCGACATTGTTTCTTTCCAACTATTTGGAAGACGCCATTCCTCCTCACCGTTAGTAGCAATCGGTTTATTGTGCTTTTATTTTGATATTTTAAGATATTGAAACAAACTGCATATTTTTCTGGTTTTAGCCAGAAACTCGTGCCATTGAATCTGTTATTTCTCTAAAATGTATTCTTAGAGACAGCACACAACTTGCCCGTAATGCTTTCGGTTCACTGCACAGGAACCTGGAAGTGAGACGAATCAAAGCAGGGAATGTGACGGAAGGCGTGGCCAAGTGTTGCGTCACCGCCATCCTGTCCTACTCCAAGGGTTTTGTGTGCTCCTCCGGTCCGGGCACAGTCTCTCTGTTTGAACAGATAGAGCTGGACGTCTACAGGAAAAGCAGAGAGATACAGGTAAATGTTCCAGTTGTGAATTTTAATATAACTGACAGCCAGAGGTGGGCAGAGTACTCACAAAATATGTTCAACTTAGAATCACATTACTTCAATATATTAGGAAAAAGGAGCCATCCTAGAAATTACTCAAGTAAGAGTATAAAAAGTATTTGGTAAAAAAAAAGTCTACTTGAGTACTGAGTAACTGATCAAAATGTCAGTCATTTAATATTTAAAAATTGCATCATCAGACGAACCAAAATATGAAGTTATGTTGAAATTTTGGAGTTTTAATTAATATCAGTAACAAAAATAACAATCAGGCAAAAGAAAATGTTTCCCAATCAGTTTCTTTCAATAAAAAAACTTATAAAACTTTAACAGAAACTCCAGCTGTGTGTCTGTGTCTGGTGAATCTTTGGTTAAAACATGTTTGTTCTTTATTCAGTGGGTAGAGAATCCAGAAATTTTACTAAAGTAAGAGCAGAGATACTTCATAATAAAATTACTCAAGTAAAAGTAAAAAGTACTGCATAGTAAAAGCACAATTTTTTTCAAAAAAGTTACTCAAGTAACTGAGTAACTGAGTGAATGTAACTGTATGTATATAGGATAATATTCACCAGGTCTATGGATATCGCATTTTTATTTGTTCTTTTGTTTTGTGCCAGATTCTCCCAGCTCCAGCCAGCAGTGGCTCAGCTCCAGCCCAGTGTCAGGAGATAGACACCATATGCATGAGTCCTGCAGAGGAGACGCTGGCTGTCAGCACAGACCGAGGCCAACTGTACAGCATTAATCTTTCATCTGCTGAAATGAAGCGGGTGCTGCTATTAGCACAGCCTAACAGATCAACAGTTCATACTTTGCAGCTTTATGATTTTGACCTGCTTTTGTGTCCTCCAGTTCAAAAGTCCAATTTTGCAAAAGCTTAGAAGTCTTACTATCTTTTTACTTATTTAAGGTGTCGATTTAAACATTTTTGAAGTTGATGTAAGCTATGCTCTGTCCATCAGGAGGAACAACTACAGTTTGACTTTTTGTCCCAGCCCTTCCACTCTGACTCCATCACCGGTTTGTCCATCTGCATCCGTAAGCCCTTCATGGCCACCAGCTCTTTGGATTGCTCCGTACGGATCTGGAATTACGAGACGAAGTAGGACTTCCTGCAATGTTCCGTGTTTCCTTTTCTTCTTGTGACCTCATTGTTTCAGGCAGGTTCAGAATGGCAGCAGTTCATGATGAAGAAAAAAAGTAAATAAACCTAGTGGGGGTTTATAGCAGTTCACATTCTTTAAGCTTTTCTACATTTTGTTATTTTCCAATCACAAATTTAATGTATTTTACTGTATTATTATTATGCAACAGTAAAAATCAGTTTCTTCTGTTAACTAATATAATATGAAAAACATGGTGCATGGTGAAGTGCATAAAAGGATAAATTGGTTTATCATTTATATATCTACAAATATTAAATATTGTAGACAGTCCGTTTACAGTATTTATTATAAACAGTCCACATGTAATGTCTTTTTGTTTCTCCAAAAGAGAGGTAGAGTTGTACAAAGAGTTCCAACAGGAGGCGTTCAGCGTGGCTCTGCACCCCACGGGCCTCTTTGTGCTGGTGGGCTTTTCAGACAAACTCCGGCTGATGAACCTGTTCATCAACGACATCTCTACCTTTAAAGAGTTTGAGCTGCCCGGCTGCAGAGAGGTGATTGTACTCGCTCTGCGAACAGTGACCCTGAAACCTGCAGCTCCCCGTGCGCATCCTGTTTCAACCTGCTTCCTCCTCATCCTTCCAGTGTGCCTTCAGCCACGGTGGCCACAGGTTTGCGGCCGTCGACGGAAGCGTCATTCACATCTACTCTTTCACCTCGTTTGAGAACATTCTCAATCTAAACGGCCACTTTGGGAAGGTGAGTTGATGCCGACGAACAGACGGCTGGCCGTCGGATCCAAAGCCAAAACGTGGGATTGATCCAGTCGCCGGTTTTTCTCGCTGATCAGGTGCGGAACGTTGAGTGGAGCTTCGACGACAGCCGCTTGGTGTCTTGTGGGACGGATGGCGCTGTGTACGAGTGGAACACCCACACCGGGAAGCTGGAGTGTGAGACTGTGCTCCAGGGCTGCAGCTACTCTGGCGCGACTTTCTCCTGGGACTACAAGACCGTCCTGGCTGTAGGATCGGACCTCATCCTGAGGGAGATACAGGACTGCCAGGCCAGGAGAACGGCTACAGCAAGATTTCTTTTACGCAGACTTTGGAGAGTGTGAAATAAAAGTGATTTGAAATTGGAAATTGACTCCACAGGTGCTGAGGGAGGTTCCCGCTGATGTGGTGGCTCACACCGCTCTTGCCGTGTCTCAGTCCGGTAGGGTCGTCTTCACCGGTACCGCTGGTGGAACCGTTAGAGCCGTTAAATACCCGTTACCCGATCAGAAGGAGTGGATTACACAGCAGGCTCACTGCGGCCCCGTCACCAAGGTGAGTCCAAACACACCCTGAGAGAGGTTGCCCTCCCCCTTCCACCTTCTTCAAATCAGACACAGTTGGTGTCAAACTTTTGTGCTGCAAAAATGTTCACTTGTGCCACTATCACTTTAAAGATAGTAAGAGATGTTTCCAGAGGTCATGAAAGGTCAGGCAGATCTCTCCTGCACTTTCTTCAAATCAGACAAAATTTGTCAATCAACTAAACTACATTTGTGCTGGTTTGTGTGGAAAATGTTTTGATTTGTGCTGCTTTAAGATATTAATGAAACTTTCAATGTCATCCAGCCTCCCCACGTTTACTAAATCAAAATTACCTTTAAACTTTAATTAATATCTTCAAAGCCAAAGAAGCAAACATATTTTTTTTTCTGACACCAATTTTGTCCAATTTGAAGAAGATGTGGGGCTTGATTGACCTTTCATGACCTCTGGAAACATTTCTAAATATCTTTAAAGTGACAGAGGCACAAACAACGTTTGAAACCAATCTTATCTGATTTGAAGAAGGTGGATTGAGGGGGTCAACTTCACTGAGGTGAACGGTATTCACCCCCTTTTTCATCCTCTTCAGTACTTTTATAAATAGAATCACAGTCAATATAATTCAGCTTTTGGAACAAAAGCTATTTTAATTCAAACTTTAATGTAAAAAGAAAACAAAAAAACAAACTAGATTCTAATGTCAGTTAGTTAAAAATATCAATTTTTAAACGGAAGTAATTTCATCCGTCATGTAATGTGTTACAAATACCGCCGACGAATGTCCGCAGATGGTGATAACGTACGACGATCAGTTCCTGCTGACGGCGTCCGAAGATGGCTGCCTGTTGATATCCAAAATCATTGATGAAAAGGGTCAAAGTCTGAGGAGCAACAGACAGATTGTTCACACCGAAGAGATTCTTGTTACAAAGGCGGACCTGGAGGAAAGGGTCTGTTGAGAAGTTGGACCTCTAACATGCACATTTTGGAACACTGAACTAGCGTCTAGCATTATTCTAACTGGATATGGCCACATTTTTGGCCAAATATTTGTGGAGTTTACTTTAATTGATTGGCACTTTCTTGGCACTGACCCGGCTTTTAAATCTAGTACTTATGCTTAAAGTCGGATCCATCCCAGAAGCTCAATATTAGCCTCTTCCCAAACCAGTTTGGATGTGTGTTTGGAGTTCAAACAGGTACTTGGTTCATTAATCTAGAAAACTGAAAGTATTGGCTAAAATGCTCAAGTACTCCCAAACATCCAAAACCCTAAAAACCTAAAACCTCTAGATGGAAAACAAAACATCCTGATTCATAGGAGAACAGAAGATAATAAAAATATTGTTTGAGATGCAGCTGAAATATTTTTTAAAAATCTCGTGTGTGTTTTAGGCTCACAACTTGTTGGAGCTGAAGATGCATCTGAAGGAGCTGCACATGGAGAATGAGTACCAACTCCGCCTGAAAGAGATGAACTACAAAGAGGAGCTCCAACAAGTGTCAAACAAGTTCATGGAGGAAATCAAGTCTCTGAAAAGAACACAGCAGGTCTGCTGCTGTCAGTCAGACATGTGCATCTGCTTCTATATACAGCTGTAACAGTATGGGAAAACTCTTGGTCATAGCAAGGAAGCTTAATTTTAGACTGATTGTTGTTCTGCTTACAGCAGCACATAATGCTAAGCAACTAAATTTCATTTGTAGAGCTTTTTTAATAGTGTTTGATGTAACATTAGTTACTTTAGAGAGTAGCAGTGCACCGATTGCAGTTCTCTAGCTGATCCCTGATTACCGATCTTTAAAAAGCCTGACCTGCTGATTCCGATTTTGCCCGATACCAAATTTTTTTTGTCCGAAATGTCGCTAAATATAGAAAGAAAGTTGCTGAGCTGGCAACAGTGGAGTGACTATTAACAGTAAACGTGCAGACATGACCTGGTGGGCGGGGCTAACAGACAATCCTCTCAGGGGAGAGCAGAAGAGGACAGAGGTTGATTTTTAGACCTTTGCTGAGGTAGATAAGATCGGCTTCACATGATCACCGATGTCTCAAAATTAAGGAACTGTATGCTGATAAATAGGATGGCCGATAAATCGGTGAATACTTATTAGACAGACGGACAATCTATCACAGATTGTCTATTATAGACAGTCAGCTGAAGCTCAGATTAGATGAAGTCCTTCCACAAAATGTCAACTGTATTTATGTCTGCACCTTGACTAAACTGTTGGAGAAGCTGCACTTTGCCACTCTAGCAGATCTAAACCAAAGTCTCAAGTCTTTACAATATTTCTCCCAGGTTTGCTCTGAATTCAGCCCTGAAAAAACTTCTCGTAAATCGAGTCCCTTCTGAACAAAAATGTGACTATAGAAAAACAAAACAGATACTGAGTCTGTTTACAATTATGTTGTATTTGGTGTTGTTTTGCCTAGTAATATGCTTTTGAGTTTTCTGGTTGTAAAGTGATAAAAGTGTGAAAACGCCCAATAGGTATGAACAGTTTTGCAAGTACATAATGGTAAAAACATTCAATGAAAAGTATCCAACTTCATCTCTGATTGTGATTAAAAAAGTAATAGTACGATACCGGAATAACTAGATTCCAAAAATCCTTGTGATTCAAAAGAATACTTCTTTGAAACTCTTACATTCGTAGGTTCTGAGCGCGGAAATAGAGCGGTGTGAAGAAGAGACCCAGCAGAATTCTGCAGAAATTGAAGTGAAACACTGCGAAGACTTGACGTATCTAGGTAGGACAATAGGGGCGACATCACTGCCTATCCGATGCATTCTTTTTGAGCTCAAAGGGAAGTTTATAAATATTTTTAATCCCACACAGAAAAATTTTACAACTCCAAGCTGACTATGGAGCACAAAAAGTACGACGACCTTCTCCAGAAGCAAAAAGAAATGCAGGAGGAGTACGAGACACGGTTGACACATGCAGAGCAGGACCGGATCCAGAGTCTGGCTGAGGTCACGCAGATATATGAGGCCGAGCTGCAAGTGAAGACTGAACAAATGAATAAGGTCTGAAAGAACGAGGAGGAAAGCGGCAGAAGTTCGGGACCGCTCGCGTCATCGAGACATCTCTGAATTCTCGCCTTTTTCATTTCATTCACAGTTTCAGGAGGAGGCTGAGCGAAGGATCCGAGAGTATGAAGAAACCATAAGACAGGCAGCGGAGGAAGAGCACCAGAAGATTGACACCATGAAAGACAAGTACGAGAAGAAACTCCAGTCAGAGAAAGAGGCCTTCACCAGGCTGAAGGGAAACAGTGGCAATATGACACAAAAGGTGACCTAAGATTTTCAAGCTATCTTTAAATTTTGCTTACTTTTGTTGGTGTCAGTTACCCAGAAAGATTACAGCGTCTCTTTAATGACGGTCACACAGATCCGCAGTCTCCAGAGGCAGATCGATGACCACTTGGATGACATGATCTCCATGAAGAAGGAGCGCCAGACTCTGACGGGGTTCATCCGCACTCTGGAGACCGATATCGATGTTCTGAAGAGACAGGTTTCCAGATATAGAAAGACCAACCAGGAAAAGGTGAGCGAGGAGCAGCGTCCCGCCGTGCTTTTCGTTTCACATTAGAAGTTTAGTTTTGTACACCAAAAAGAGACAGAATTAAATAACCTTGGGTAAATGGGGAACTGACTGTAGTGGGAACACAGAGTAAACAGTCCACCTCCACCCGTTCTCACGCAGGACACAGTCATATCCAGCCTGCACTCTATGAACCAGGATCTGCACAAGTTGAAGGTCATCTTGGAATTCAAGCTGAAGGACATGAAGAAGCAGATCAGGCCACAGCAGGAAGACATAAACAAAAAAGCAGAAAGGATAGAAAAGGTACGTGAGAGGGCTCGGAAAATTGATTTTTTGTCTTTGTTTCACGTTTTTTGTTTGTTTTAGTTTTGCAAAGAAAGAGGAACTACTCATTTCTAACTAACTGAACACTTTGCAATCCTGGGTTTTGTTGTTGTTGTTACGGACATGTATTGATAACATTGACACCTTCACACTCATAGAGTGACCATAATTGCCATGTGTTATTGCAGTCCAAACGTTTGCCTGATTTCATTTATTGAGTTGTTGTCCATAAACAATGTGATCAAAGTCAAGTGTGCAGGCTTCTCTCTATCCTTGTATGAACAAAACATGCCGAGTCAAAGACAATTGATAATTCCTGTTCAACAGCTTGAGGAGGAGCTCAAAATGATCACTAGGAGCGGCAATCGTCTGAAGGTCACCATATCTGAACTGAGGCTCAGACTGAGAACCAAAGACAAAGAAATCCAAAAGGAGATGCAAAAGGTCAGCACACACACACAGTCATGATTTCATGTCTTTAGGAGACTTTACGTTGACTTCCATTCACTTCAACAGCTCAACTCTTACCCTACCCCTAAGCATCACAAACTACACCTAACAAAAAAAGCAGCATCCCCCCACCCCCATGGGGACCAAGAAAATGTCCCCACAAAAAGCAGTGGTCCCCACAAACCCACAATGTAGACAGAAATAGGACCCCACAAGGATATAAAAACCTGGTTCACACACACACACACACACACACACACACACACACAGAGTTCATTTTGTTTTTACTTAAAATCCAAAATAGTTTGTTTTAAAAAAGAAAGGCATCCAATCCAGAAGGTAGCCAATGCTCGACAGCCATCTGAATTCAAAATATTAATATGAAAGTGGAAGATGGCTCTATTTTTTTCTCTAATGTTGCTGAAGCTGAAAATGGTCGGGGAAGTTTCTACGTCTGACAACTTCCTTTGTACAGGTGCAGGATTTGACTACGCTTCTTGAGCGGGTCAGGTCAGACCTCCAGGTTTGTGTCTCCCTCATCCAGGATCCCAGGAAACTGAAAGACAACATTTTGATGATATACAGCCGATACGCCTCAGGCACAGAGAGTGTAAGAGCCGATTGTCGAGTGTTAGTTCGATGCATGTTGTTGACAGGATCGGTGAGATTGGACGACCCTGCGCGAGACAAGCTGATGTTTTTTTTTTTCTAGGCAAAGAGGATCCTTGCAGTTGATGAGGGTGTGTGCTCCCAATGTAGTCAACTGGAGATGACTGTTGGCAGTCTTGAGAAGAAGCTGGTCAAATCTGCTAAGGAGCACGAGGATGTCTACACCAGGATGATGAAGGTAAAGACTGCAGTCAAAGATCAGTGTTTCCCCCATGTTTATTGAACTGGGCGTTATAGGAAAGTCTGGTCTCAGTAGCGGCTGGTGAAAGAAATTCTTGGTGGGTCTGATGCAGAGGTGGGCCCAAGAGTTTTAAGAACAGAACTACTTCGATATATATTTAGTCAAGTAAAAGTAAAAATAGATTACTTCGTAGTGAAAGAGTATTCGGTAAAAAGAATAGATGATCAAAACATCAATCATTTGATATTTAAAAATTACATTGTCAGACAGCAAAATATATATTTATGTGCTAAATTTGGCACTTTAAAGATCCATATTTTAGTTATTCATATAAATAAAATTACAAAATGACAAAATCTGGCAAAAGAAACCGTTTTCTGAATTTCTTGTTTTTAAGTTCATCACTGGCCCCCATCCAGCCCTATTTAAATACTTCCTGGATTCACCCCTGCTCAGCAGTCTTGACAATTACTAGCAAAGGACTTTGTCCCTTTTTCTTTAATGTCACTCGTATATTTAAGATTCAGCACATTATGATTCGCCAGACTGCAGGTTTTTTCTCTCTACGAAGGGAGTCAACTCCCCACAGATTTGAAAGTATCTTGTTTGGAATATGGAACCATAAGACGTTTTGATTTTTTAAAAATGTCAGAAGCCAATTTTTTAAGGTGGCATTCATGCAGTCAAATTCAGTAATTTAATCGTCCAACTGATTAGATTTTCTGATAGTATTTTGTTTATGTTTTAAAAAAAATATCAATCTGATTAACAGATTAAATTGTAAGTTGTGTATTCCTAATGTATATGCAGGGTAAATAAGCCTGGAAATACTTTCTCCCTCCCCCCTCACATTTGGTTAGAACACATCCTTGGTTGACGATTCAATTTGTACTAAAGTTAAGCAATGTTTATTTTTAGCAATACACCTAACAAAGGGCTAAAATCACGTCCCGAACTCTTAAAACAAAACATGTATGGATAAACATGCGAAGTGGATGAGACTAACCTTCAACATATTAATCAGCTGCTAATGATGTCTTTGTTCTCTGCAGGACAATGTGGCTCTTGTTACCGAAATCAACGAGCTCCGTAAGGCGCTGCACGCCGAGCGGAGCAAGGAGAAAGCAAAGTTCAGCAAAGCCTCCTTCAATAGTCCAGGTCACATCCCACTTCAAAACGAAGGAGCTGAAGAAGAAACTTTACAAGGTGGAATCAACTGAGCCCCTCCTTGTTTAACGTTTACATAGAAAAATAAAAAAAGAGGATTTTTATAGGTGAAATCTACATTTTCTACCTTGTACTTCAACTTCTAAAAATTCGGGGAACACTTTATATGAAGGGTTGTGCATAAGACTGACATGGCACTGTCAGAAAACTGAAGGAGTCTTCATGAATGTTTACGACTGTTGTCATGAAGTGTCATGCTGTAAATAATGACACTTTTAATACAATTTTTAATGCAACTTTTTACTTACCGTATGACACTTCATGACAACTCAAACATTCATGAAAACACCATCATGTTCTGACAGATGTTACAGTCCTGCTCACCATTATTGGCACCCCTTCATGATTTGCATAGCTGAGTGAATATCTTCAGAAATAAATGGAAATGTTCAAAACTTATATCAGGAGGATCTTTCAATTTGAGGTCCAAAGTAATTTAACAAAGACAATTACTATTTCAACATAAATATTTTAATTCCAAAGGACAAAACAGAAAACCAGCATGTGCACTAATATTGACACCCTTCTTTAATATTTGGTTGCACAGCCTTTGGCAGCAATGACAGCCTCCAAACGTTTCTTATATTCATCTATAAGCTTCTTGAGCTTCTCGGGTGGCATTTTCTCCCACACTTCTTTTGCAATATGCTCAAGCTCTTGTACATTTGCAGGGTTCCTTTCTCCAATGGCAGATTTCAGATTTCAGCTCCACCCAAAGATTTTCAATTGGACTGAGATCAGGACTCATTTGCTGGCCATTTTAAAACAGTCCATTTTTTCCCTCTCAACCACACCTGTGTGTTTTGGGTTGTTGTCTTGCTGGAGGACCCAGGATCTTCACCGCAAACCAAGTTTCCTTACACTGGGCAAGACATTTCGCTCTAGAATTCCTTGATAATCTTCTGATTTCATGATGCCTGTGATACAGTCAAGGCCTCCAGTACCAGATGCTGCAAAGCAGCCCCACAGCATTATGGATCCTCCACCATGCTTTCCTGTTGGTATGGTGTTCTCATCTTTAAAAGCTTCATTGCGCCGCCTGTAAACATACTGTATGTGTGATTTACGGAAAAGCTCCACTTTTGTTTCATCTGTCTATAAAACGTTGTCCCAGAAGGTTTGTCCAGCTTCTCTTTGTCGAAGATCAAACATTCTTTTTTATGTCTTTTCTTCAGCAATGGGGTCTTCCTTGGCCTCCGCTCATAAAGCCCCACTTTGTTTAGTGTGCGGCGTATGGTACTTGTTGAAACAATCACAGCAGACTGCTCCAGGTTGGACTTTAGATGTTAGACATGGTGTTTTTTCCACCATTCACACCAACCGTTGAAGACTTCTGCCATCAATTTTTCTCTTCCCCCCACGTCCAGGGAGGTTCTTGACCGTTCCATGCCTGGAAAACTTCTTAACATTACACACCATTGAAACAGGGTACCAAGGTCTTTGGAGATGGCTTTATACCCTTTGGAGGTCTTGTGCTTGCAAATAACAGCATTTCTGATGTCCTCAGACAGCTCCTTTGTCTTTACCATTGTCACATGTGGAGATGAACTAACAGGTGGCTTCTAAAGCACCAACATGATTATTCAGTGGTTAATTCATGTCACATGTGTGGAGGCAGTCCATCACAAGTGATCTTTATGTGTGATTTGCAACAGGTGAGCCAAATTGGGTTTTCATATTGATTTGCAGCAAAGGGTGCCAATACCATTGGCATGGTAAAAATGATGTTTTTCTTCGTTTTCCTCATAATGTTTATCTTTTTAAATGTTTTTTTTTTTATTTTTTATCATTTGCTGTTTTGCATCAAGCTATCAGCAGTAAAATGTTTCACTTGATGAATTTCCTTCAGTAAATATTCCATTATAGGTACTTAAACTTCATGGGTGCCAATAATGGTGAGCAGGACAGTATGTCAGTCTTATACACACCTCTTCAAATAGTGTTGCCAAAATGTGTAAAAAAAAATAAAAATAAACATCCAGAGTTTATGTACAAACTATAATAAGCAAATTAGATTTTTTAATCTCAATGAGTTTTTCTCTTCTAGTTAAATGAAGGTTAGAAGCAAAACCAGTTGCATGTAACTTTCCAAGCAGTGAGGATGTAGAAAAGTGATTTTACTGCAGGAGCAGGACTCGCCTCAAACTTGTTCTTGTGATTCTGTATTCATTTAATGAGTCAAAACAGATCCTAACTTAATCTGAACATTTGTCAAAAACACATTAAACCTTTTCTAATATTCATTTCTTGTAAAATACAATTGTAGCAAAGAGAGAGGGTAAAGACAAGAAAAATGGGGAGAAAAAATGTTGACAGAAGTTATTTCACTCATCAGCCAACCAGACAGTCAAGTTGATTTACAAAGATGATTAAATAAAAAAACTAAACAGACAGAAGGAAAAAACAAAAAAACAAGTTAGACACATGGAAACGTTAGACATCTTGGTGAAGTTTCAGGTCTGTAATGTGCATCTCGATCCTCTTGTGAAGACCATCCATTGATGTTGACAGGGTGTCATACAGCGCCTGGAAACAGGAACATGTTCCACCATGAAGCAGGGCTCTAAGCCAAGTTCTCTAACTTTTTTTTTTTTTAACCAACATTTTTCTTTTTTAGATTCAACAGTCAAGTCGGGCACACCCACATTTTCAACTGCATCACATTTAACAAGATAACTTTGAGAAAAAAAATCCCTGTCCAGAAAAAGGAACATGACTTGTAAACGATTAATCTGTCAAACTCAGTTGTGTTTGAATCACAATTGTACAAGACGGGTGTCTTACTGAAAAAGTGTTTAAAGTGCTTCAAATAGGTGAAATTTAAACATCTCAAGATAAAAGAATCTAAACTATAAAGTGCAACTATAAGTACTTTTCTAACCCAAAACCCAAATATTACTATTAATTGCTTAACGGTAAATTGTTAAAGGTTAATTTATGTTTTTCAATTATGACTTTTTTTTGTTAAAGGTTTTTTTTGTTTTTTCCTGGGAGTACTTTTGACTTGTTTTTGTCCCAAAAAAGTTTGGACACCCTTGATATAACAGTTTCACTCAGAGGAGTGTGTAACAAAACTCGAGAACTGGAACAATTCTTCCTGGTTTGTTTGATCCAATTTCTGGTTTCCTCCGAAACTGCAGAAGCCTTGGACTTCCAACGAAGGAGATTCAGTTTGACGTACTTCTGTCTGACTGCAGCACTCGTCCCCTAGTGGTCAGCCAGGTACTGGATGTAAACGACCCTTTATTTGCCGTGACGTGAGCTGAAAGTGCGAGCTACAGTGGGTTTAGCAAAGGATTGTGCTAAAAAATAACAATGGATAAATTGATTAAAATCAGGTCACTCCAAAGAAAAACTGAAGGAACCAATGAAACGAAAACAACGGCAGGAATACCTGTATGATCGGAGGAAGTCAAGTCATACCTGCTGAGAGTATTGTGTGTGGTTCACGAACGACTCGATTCTTTTGAACGATTCTGTGCTGTGAACAGTAGGACTCAATTCCCAGCTGGTGAGAACTGTTCTTTGTTGTTTACGACTTTGCCTGCTTATAATGCTCTGCTCGCACATCAACAACTATTGTTATTTTATTTAATTAAAAATTATGTCATCAGCAGATCAATAGAATAGATAAATACAATTGGTAGAAATTGGGATAATTTTATATTCAATGGCGCAGAAGAGGACTTTTGTTTTTGGCAAAGCAACTCAAGCCTATTATTCTTCTATTGTGTTTCTAAATTACAAATATGCCTAAAAATGTTAATACATTTTTAGGCATATTTGAGGTAAAAAACAACTTATTATTATTTTTTTATTTTCATATATTTTACATTAAAAAGACTAAAATCCACACTTACAGAATCTGTTAACTCAACATGCCGGGAGTAGACGTGTTCATGATGATTTTGTTCTGTCCTGTTGTATTTACTAAATAGCATGAATGAACAAAGTGAGTTAAGAGACTGATTTTCATTTCAGATTGCATATATTATGATGCATTTTTGTGGGGTCAATTTCGAGTCAGGTGGTCCGTTAGTTTTTATTAAATGGTTTAAGAGATCCTCAGCATGAAAATGTTTGCAAACCACTGGTTTAGAGGAATCGTTAGGTTTGGGCCTAATGAGGGTCATTGGTCTGCAGGGAGACTTTCACTGTTTTTTAGTTATTTCCTGGAATGACTGGCTGTTCCGGTGCTATCTTAGATTTCTTTCTTTTTTTTTTTTTTAAGTAGTACCACTGAGAAATTTGGATGCGCTCTGGAGCCCCACAAAGGATTCCCCCTTAAACATCAGAAGTACCCCCATCATCAACATACCTGGGCCTTCTCCGTCTCTTTGCTGCAGACATCTCTCAGGCTCTTGATCTTGGCCTTCAGCTGACGGGTCTCTCCGGTGATCGCTTGGATCTTATCCGCCATCTCCTCGCGTTTCTGGTGGATTTGGTTGCACTGCCTGGAGAACAGCCGGTGTTAGGTTGTCAAATGAATGCTTTGCTCAGGTTAATTTTACGGGTCGTGACGTTTGAGTCGGTACCCCAACACTTCTTGGACATGCTGTTCCGTCGTCTCTCTTTTTTTCTGCCTGCGGATGTTCTGTTTGCACTCCTTATCCAGCTTCATGCCCAGAGCCCTCTTCAGCTGGACCTCCTCGCTGCACAGACTTTTCAGCTCCTTTTGCATCTTCTCACTTTGAACTAACAGCTCCTGGTACTGTTGACATCCAACATAAAAAAAAAAAAACTTTAAATATTGTTTCCCCTTTACCCATTTCTACTGTGTGTGATCTACAGTGAACATGAGGTCACATTTCCACACTGACAGCTGTTCTGTTCATATTTTGTTATGCCACAACCACAAACTGTTTTGTTGGAGTTTCATCCAGAAGAGCAACCAAGTGACTGAATAATTGTTAAGTGAATGGAAAAATGTCTTTACAAATAAAAATATGAAATGTGTGGCATTTATTGTGTAGAATCGTCTTCTGGCCTCAGGCGTGTCTCTTCTAGCTTCGAACATCTACACACCCAACGATGGCTCAGTCAGATAGATCGTCTCTGACAGAGATGGAAGCTTAGGGATTTGAAACCCAGGAGGATGTGAGAGTTGAACGTACCTCTTCCTGACGCAGCCTGGTGTTGTTCATGCTGCTCTCCAGGTCCTGCAGCAAGCTGTTCATCTGCTGGAGCTCAGCCTCAGTGTGGGCCACGCTCTGCACCCTGTTCTGCATCTCCACCACATACTCATCTGTTTCTGCCTGAAAGTTTTAAAAAATGAAAAAAATCAAACAGGTGTGCAAGAAATCCCAACATATTGGCTCTGATTGTGTATGAGGGTTGTATTTCTATGTTATTATAATTACACAAAGTCTTCTGTTACTCAGATTGTTCATATACTTGACTAAACACTTCAGAAACTGCTATGATGCGACATTAAGATCAGGCGCCCCTCATCTTTATTTCTTCTTCTTCTGTGGTATTGTTTTATCCATTCATTTGCGATTTTAGGCCACAACCTTTTGTAATGTTGTCCTACAGAAGTTGGTTATTTTTCACCCAAATACTTCCAGTTCATAGAGTTGACTTTAGATTGTTATAAACTTTTATTTTATGCAGGATTTGGTGTAGGCGGCCAATGACTTGGTTTCCTGTTTGTCGTTCGTCAGAATAAATGGAGAACTGTCCTCCAAGACGGTTTAATCCTTCAACGAGTAACCAGCACAGTGCAGGAAAGATTGAGTTACATCTGCAGACCAAACACTTTCCTACTTACTATGGAGTTCTTGATTTTCTTTGCAGCTTCCTTCATCTTCTCCTTCTGGCTCTTCAGCTCCTCTGGAGACTCCACGATCTGAGACTTGAGTTTGGTGATATCCTCTTTCAGGTTACTGACGTCCACCTTCACTTGGGACTGAAACACAAACACACACACACACACACGTTTAATGACACGGCAGAGACTCGACGAGCTTAGACATACGAGTCCAGATCACATACCAGCTTCTGTGTCTTCTCTGCTATTTTGGTTTTCCACTCTGCAATGTTATCGTTTTTGACGTTCTGAAAGGAAAACGACAGTGTCAGACTTTAATTTAACACACACTCACACACCACAACTTCGGCCGTGTGTGTCCGTGTCAGTGCCTACCACTTCCTGGTATTCATGCACGGTGGTGGCCTGCAGCTCAGAGAGAGCGGCAGCCAGCTCGTCTGCCTCGGCCTGCTGTTCTGGTGGGATGGTCCTGGGTCAGGATGAGACGGATCAGAACACGTCACACTGTTCCCGTTTGTTTTGTTTTTTTTCCCCAAGCGTTTTTCAATACGGTTTCAAACGCAATGACTAGCAGCTTGTGTTTATGTTGGAACGTTCTTTACCTTTTACATAGAAGACAACGATTAGACGGCATCGACTTGCTCTCAGGTTGTTATTTTAACTATATTCATATGGTTTGTTAAATATTCAAATGTACTTAAAATATACTTTTACTGAAGTTCAAACTTTTTCTTTTTTTTTCCCCCAATACTTGTTTTCTGGCCGATTGCTGATTATCAATCTTTAAGACATCTTGCCGTCTCCAACGTTGACTGATACCAGAGTTTCCCCCACTGTATTATAAGCCTGGCGGGCCACCAGGCTTCACATTGCTTATTTAAGATTTTTTAGTTGGTGTTCAGGTACTAATCTTCCAATGGCATATAATCATTTTCAAATTTCATGTCAACTTTAAACATTTTTAAAACATGACGGGCCGCTGGATGAATGACTGGCGAGCGCCCAACCACCAGGCTTAACAAGTTTTCTGGGGGAAACCTTCCAATACAATATTTTTTTAGTTTTAAGTGTTGGTAAATATAGCAAGAAAATCGCTGAGCTGGTAACAGCAAAACCCCCAAAAGATCTGAACATGTTCAGGAGAAGACTTACGTTAGCTGCTCAATCTTCTTCTCTGCTTCCCGGTTTCCTCTGGTGTATGTCTGCAGTTTGTCCATATCCGCCCTCTAACAACAGGGGAAACAAACAAACTTTCAACTTATTGCACTACTTGTGACTAAAGTTTTTTGGGTTGATTCAGTATTGCTAGAAATCTGAATTAAACTGGCGTACTAAAAGCCTGGATTGGACTGTGACAGAGCAACACAAAGTAGTATATAACTGTAAAGTGAATGGAAAATGTGCACACCTTTTCAAACTTTTACATAAAGTCCCAAACCACCAGTCAGTCACTCAGCTCTGCAAAGAGATGCAGCTGTTCTCTGCTGCGTTGGAGAAGAGCTGCATCTTAAAATTTCTGGACAGTAACTCTTAAGGACTGGACTTCGTGACACTGTGAGAAGCAGGTGTGTATTAACTTTTTTTTTTCTTTCTTTTTTTAAAATATGACAAAATAAAGTAATTGTGTGTTAGTTGGCAAGAAAATTTAGGTAATTTATGCAGCTGGTTTCCTGAAGTAGGCCATTTGGTGGCAGTGATGTTCTGTCCCACTCATACAATCTGTTGCCAAAGACCAAAAAATGTTTTGATATATTCTATCATTAGTATTACTGCAATAGTTACCACACAATATTGTGATAAATTTCTCATGCTGCCCATACTTAATACTCACCCAACAGATGTGAAACAAACAAACAAAAAAAAAAAACTTTTCAGATTAGCACTTGTACAATATCAAAATCAACCTGAAACCCATATATCTGCTTCGTAATATCACCGCTCGGCACTACTTTATGTCCGTCAGTCACATCAAATATCAATACAGTGCATTACAGATCATTTCTGTATGGATGAAATTGATTATTTGTGTTATGGATCAGATGGAACATACAAATTTGGCCTGTTTTTCCAGCATCAACACCATCCTCTCCTTCCTGAAGTGAAGAAAGTTCATGATGGCACTCAGAATGACCAGTGTCTTCTGTTTTTCTGGAAAAAAAAACAAAACAAAAAAAAAACACTCGATCACCTTGGGTCAAGACTAACATTACCACCAGATTAATCATGAAAACAGTCCCCTACAAAACTATACATCACCGTTTAGAAATTTTCCCCAATTTTGTTGTTACAGCTACATTAAATCTCATTGTCATTTTATGTGAAGATTTTTTTCTTTGTAAAATAGGGATGCAAACAATTAATCTACTTGCAATTGTTAATTAGATTAAAATTAGTTCCAATCAATTAACTAATAATGTCAGCTTGGACCATTTTCACTGTTGTAGTACAGGTCCCATCAAAAAGAGGACGATGTCGCTCTCTTCACAGGAAACAGAATTTTGTACCTCAAGAATATTTAGTTAAGCATAGAAGTATTTATCATTGTCAATAATAAGTAATATTTATTTTAATTAATTTTATACTTAAATGTGACCATACTTTGTTTTACCATACACTGTCTGATTACTTCGTTAGAATGTAAAGTGCAAATAATTAATTAGAATTTTTTTTATTGTATTTTGCCCCCCCCTTTTTTAAGACTATAGTTGGTGCCAAAGTCTGCATTCACACTGCAGCCTGAAGTGATCCAAGTCTGATTTTTGTCCAATCGTTTTTTGTTTTTTTTTTTTGGCCGTGGCCGTTCATACTTTCAAACATATGCAACCTGTATGTGATCTCCAGTGTGAACAGGGCAAACAACCTGAAAGTGTCCCGCATGCGCAGTAAACGGGCGCAATAACGTCGGCGTTCTCAGTGTTTGCAGAAGTAAACATGGATTCTAACGGTGGAGCATCTTACGATTTTGAAGCTGTTGTCCAACTTGAGCAGCTTATTAACAACTTAACCCTCATTACAGTCCATCATGGTTGTTGGTTTTCTTCCCGTTTGCTCATATCAGGAAGCAGAATAGTGACATTTGTCGAGTATCGGTGACATTCAGGTCGGATGAACACAACCTGGACGTTAGGTCACTTTTGAATTGGATACCCAAATGCCCTGGGCCGCAATTGAAAAGAATCTGGCCTGTGTTGTTCAGACTGTCATGAAGAGATCAGATACAGGCAGCATTATGTCCAAAAAAAAAAAAAAATCGGAATTGGTTCATTTCAGGCTGCAGTGTGAACGCACCCTAAGTTATTGGAAGACATTATTGATAATACTTAATCATATTTTCATATTTCCTACCAACTTACAACATTTCTAACACAGAAACAAGATGGACTGCTGTAACATTTGGCAAATTTTCTGGGGGAAGCCTTGAACTTATTTGGTCATTTATCACAAGTTATATCATTAACGCAACATTCATCAATATTAAAACATAATGCATGTTTTCCTAATTTGTAATTCGTAGTTATGGAAGAGAACAGGAATGTGCTGGCTGCAGCCTGCAGAAAGGCTTACTTACTTGGAGCCAGGAGGTCATTCAATGAAAAATCATACACCAGGCACATCGGTAGAAACTGCCTCCTAAAAAACAAACAAAAAACAAAATCACATTTTAAGAATCATGTGTGAGATCTTACAGACAAGTGGAGCCAACTCCTCAGCCGTTTCATAAATTTACACTTCAAGCATGTTAGCAACATCGTGTCTTCGTTTCTGCACTGACACATAGGTGTTTAAATTTGACAAATTATAAAGAAAATAAATCGCACATGCGTGTGTAGACACTCATTATGGCAGTAGCACCCTCATGGTAGCCCGGATACTGGATGTTCTCCAAAAGGGGAACCTGTTGGAAAACAAAGCAAATACGTAGCCGTGACTCGGAGGAGGGGGGGAAATACTCAAGATTCCGCTACATAGAAAGTGGAAGCAGCACGTAATAAAATGTTTACAGGTAAAACGGAGGTCTCACCATGGAGTGGCACTCAGGCCTGAAGCGGTACAGGAGATGTAGGATTCTCATGTACAGCGTCTGAACTGCTTCTGGCTGTAAATACAAAGAAGCAGAAAAACACTGGATTCTGAGGAGCTGAAACCTGAATTAGTAACATAATGGACCATGCCCACCCAGATCTACGCTGCAGTTTTGTCCTCTGCTCCTCCTGATTATAGGGAGCCGAATGCAACAGAATTCTGTTTCATTTGGATTCTGTTGTCCAGAATGAGATAGCAGACCTACGATACAGATGTGCACTTCAATAAACTTAGCTTATAAGCAGGGTTGTACCGATTAATGATCTTTAAAAAAGCCTGACCTGCCAGTTCCGACTTTAGCCAATACCAATTTTTTCTTGTGGGATTTTAAAAAAACAACAACAACAAAAAAAACTCTCAGATACAGATACACACACACACACACATGTTTGTTTTGCTATCTTTGTGGGGACTTTCCATTGACTTCCATTCATTTCTACTAATTTCTACGGCCTAAACCTTACCTTTCCCCTTTTCCTAACCCTAACCATCACATACCTAACCCTAACCAAAACTCAATTCATACCTTAGCCCTAACTCTGACCCCTGACCCAAAAACAGGGTTTCCCCTCGTGGGGACCAGGCTCAGGTCCCCACGAGGAGCGATTGGTCCCCACAACGTAGTATGTCAGGAAAATCGTCCCCACAAGGTATTACAAACAAACGCGCGCGCGCGCGCGCACACACACACACACACACACACACACACACACACACTTTATTGTCCCCCTAAAGGAAATTATTTGAGGGCAGAAACAGACACAATAAGATAAAGACAAAAACATTAAGTACACATCATAGGAATAGAGTTTGGGCCGAGCTCAATGATTTCAAAATGGCAGTACCACCCTGGCATCCAAATACAAGACAACAAAATAAGTAATTAAGATAAGTTTGAGCCATTTCTCTACTGTCAGTTAAATCTTGGACTTAAGATTATTTCATTTATTTTATTAATTTGTTTAGTTTCTGGTTGATTTATAATTAGAATTTTTTGTTTAATTTTAGTTGTTTAGAATGAGCTTTTTGGCTAGTAATTTGTTTAATTCATCACTGAATTTCAGTTTGGGACACAGGTGTTTCATGTATAAATACATAGGTTTTAGGAAGTTCTGTATGCAAATGGGTGGTCAAAGATTTATTTTATTTACCAGTCACAGTCAGTCTGCCACTTAGTCAGAGGTTCAGCAAGTGAGACAATCAGGTAGCCAAACAATACAGCAAGGGCTTCTGTGTTGCTTGTAACATTTTTTTTGTGCCTAGAACTATGGAAGAAACCAACAAAAAAAACGGTGTAAACCAGAAACTCACGGTTTATAAAGTTGAATCAAAGTAAAAGTTTAATTAACTTTTACTTTGATCACCTTCTAAGTCATAAGTATTTGGATATTTGTTTTTAGAACAAATAGTCACTAAAATAAGAAAAACTTGAAGTGCAATAAATCTGCCATCCTCCTAATAGTAGTCACTAATAGTTAAAAAGAGGTTCGAAGAAACTCCAAACTAACTTGAATTCGGTCATTTGTTTCTCCTCAACACATATACCGTCATATACAAGCCAATTCAAAAATACTTTATTGATCCATCCCAAAGGGGAAATTAAATGTTGTAACTCATTTAATTAGAAAGTTATTGTAGACGGTGATTGGCTGTGGGCAGGAAAGGTCTGGTCTGTATTATGGCGTTGAAATTCTACCGGAGGAATCCAAGTCAATGGAAGAAAGCCCAGACTAAACTGTAAATAGACATTTGAATCGAGCGAAATTGTGCAAGAAGGCAACGGTCAAGCTAACGTTGTACCACAATTCGGCTTTGATTTGAGTGACATGACCCAAGGACCCAAAAAGAATCCATTGTTTTGTGTACATGTTTCAAACGAGTCGAAAGGGTTTTTAGTGGTCTCACTAAACCGCAGTTTTCAGAGTCGGGGTAAACGCGTTGTTGCACAACACGGTATGAAAGACGACCGTCAAATATTGAAATTCAAACCAACTTATCCGCAGCTTGTTAACTTTAGTTCACAGCTCCGTCTCCGCTCAGAGTCAGACAGCAATGTTAATAATGAAACTTTCAGCTTACCCTGGGAACCGGGGTCAGGTCTCCTTTAGTGAACTGTTTGGCCTCCTGGCCGGTGAGAACCTCATTGCGGTAGAAATTAACAATAGCGTCCGCGTTATGGAGGGGAAAGGTGTTTTCAGTCATCGCTAAAAAAAATTCAAAATCAACTGTCACTCCGCTGGCAATACAATATTGGCGCCTTCTTTTTCATATACTCCTCCTTCTTCTTCTTTAATGTATTGGCGGTTGGCAAACAAGAGAAGCACGCATTACCGCCACCAACTGGTAAGAAGTGTGAACCGCATGACTGAAGAAAAAAATAGATCCTATTGCGCAAGTTGCAATGTCTTAAGGATTTTATCGTATATCCCTATTGCTACTTTAGTTTTGTTTTTTCTTTGTGTTCTGCTTTCTGTATCACAATGACATAGTCTAAGTTGAAACATTCCGTCCAAAATTTCCTTGTGGTATGACAATTACAAAATAAATTACTGTTTCTAGGTGCTAATTTAAAAAAAAAATACAGTACAGAGTATATTGGTTTAACATATTTCATGATGTATTGATTGATTTGGTAATATTTATTAAATTTTCTATTTAATAAAACAAACAAGTACACTACTAAAAAGCCCCTCATCCGACACTGCAGGGGGCGCTGTGGGTATTTAATAGGCACGTGACCCAACACGGGAGTAATCTTAGGGTTGTATTTAATGTAAAGAAAGTCCTGGGTACGATGACTTTGAAGGGATTTTCTGGTGTAAACACACGCAGGCATTAGAGTCTTATTTTAACAAAAATGGCGACAAACTGGACGGAGAGAATCAGTGCTTTCTGCTGCAGTCCAAGTGGCTTCCTGTCAGAAACAAGCCCGGATACTTTCCTGTCAGAGCTGCTACGAGAGCTGCGGGATGACAGAGCCAGCTACGGAATCAAGGTTAGAACAGCACAAACTTAGACATTACAGTTTGTATGGCTGGATAATTTGGCTTCAACACTAAAAAGGCCAATTACATGGACATGAGTTTTTGCGGTCAAGCCAGCCTCTTTCTTACCGAATACTAGAAGGTCCCTTGCAGGCGAAAAAACAGGAATGAAAAGAAAAGGAGAAGCATAAATATCATAAAAATATGTTTGGCAAAGCTATTTCTTTTACATACATATGTGTCCAGAATAAATATTTCATATTTTACTGTGGATGTTTGGAGAAACACACAAAGTAACTCATAATTCTTATCCAGGATGTTTTTCTGTTATTTTCAGGAAATTATTTCTCCCAATTATTAAGAGGTGACGACAAACTAACATTTTTAACTTAAATGTCAAAGGATCACCAATGCTATAACCACAATATATGGAGGTGGTAACACAACTAATATAATTACATTACTAAATCAGAATACTGCAAAGTCTTTATTATTTATTATTAAGTTTTTATTCTCTTAAGAATGTAGAGCTAATTAAATGATCTAGACAAGACCTTAAAGTGGTTCCAGTTTCTCTCGATGGCCAACCTGTTGAAACTGTGGCAAATTTTAAATACCTTGGGTCGTTCCTGGACATTCAGCTCAACCTTTCTGAAAACACTGACTATATTTTGAAGAACTGTTCTCAGAGACTCTACCTTTTAAGAAGACTTAGTGATCATGGGGTGACCCAACTAGACTCTAGTTCTGTCACCCCTATGTCTTGAATTTGGAGGAAAAAAATCATATTTTATTTATCACTACAGAAGGGTTCAGTGAATGCGCATATGAAACTGGTGGGTTCAGTACCTCAAAAAAGGTTAAGAACCACTGATTTAGACGTTTAGTTTCCATAAGTTTTTACATGATCATTTAGAAGTGAAGAAGTTAAGATTTCAAGATGACTGTTAATCCATATGCAGGGTTAGATGTTTCAAGATTAAGCAAATAAATAAATATACCATGAAAATGTGTAAATCTCCCAGTAATTAATTAATTATAAAATTATTTAAAAAAACATCATTAAATAATTAAATTTGCCACTAGATAAACGTATCATCAAATGTTAAATACATTGAGTGACTCAATATATCATGAAATTATGAAATTTGCAATTAAATAATTAAATGTTGAATGAATTAAATTAATCTTTTTAAATAATTAATTTAAATAATAAAATGTTCTTTTTAAAGAAAATATGTATTAAAAATGTATGTAATTATTTTACTCCGTATTTATTTATTCCATTGCTCCCGTGTAAGTGTCATGAAATAATTTAACCATTTGAACCCAGCAGGAAGTCAGTGGGCGGGGCTAACATTGATCCTGTGAAATCCATTGACTTGGGTCGTTTATTGTGGTCTTACAAGCTGCATTATCAGGCTTTACACTTTCAGATTCACTGTATGTTCTGCAAAGGTTCAAAATGACCATGGGGAGATGTCTGGGAATAAAATTGTGCTGTCTCCACTTATCCTGGACTTGCTCCTAATCACATATTGATGTTTCTCATAAGAGTTTCTGATCCCTTGTGTTCTTTATCCCTCCCAGGTCCTCCTGTTGTCTCCCCTCTGTGAATATCCGACCCTGCTGTGCTCCTCAGAATCTGCCGGCGAGGAGACAGCCCTGGATCTGATGTCGGTGTTCACCCAGTGTCCCTCCAGGTTCAGCCAGTTTCGCTGCCGTCTCCTCGTGGCCCTCACCAGCGTCCTCGTCTGCTCCTCCTGTGTGAACAGCCAGTCCCGAGCTTCGCTGGACTTTCTCGACTTGCTCCTTCGGATAGCTCAGGACGCCAGCGACCCCCCTGGCGATGGCACACAGCGCCTTCTCAGAGCAACGGCCTGCGACTGCCTGCGCGAGATGGAGGCTAGTTGTCCCGGACTTCTCTCCCAGCGCCTCGAGCTCCTGGCAGGGCTGCGGCAGCTGGAGACCTCCAGGCTGCATCAGGCTTTTGGGGTGCTGCAGATCCTGGTGTTGAGAAATGCTGTTTATCAGCTCACTAAGCAACCAGGTGCAGGCGCTGCGCATCTTAAAGCTCTGTTAGGAGGAAATGGCTCCGTTGCGTGGGAGGCAGACCAGGAAGCCGTCCACATGGACACCAAGGATGCAGCCATGCTGTTGTCCCTCATCCTAGGACCAATGGGCAGAGTGCCGACCCTTCACACCGGACCCGACTGTAAGGAGCTACGGTCTGTCCTCTCCTCCCTATTAGAAGAGTCCTACCTCTTCACGCCTTTGTGTCAGGCTGCACTTTTCCACAGACTAACCGAGGTGGTTGCCATGGTTCCCGGGATCCCGCCAACCGTATTTCGAGCTCAGCTCCTGCGACTGCTGGGAACCAACGAGGTTTGTGTTCAGGGATTATTTTCAAAGTAAAGTGGGATGCTACATCTTTCAGATTTTTCTTTTTAATGCTGAAAAGACAAATCTGCTGGGAGGAAATTATAAGCTTCCTCCTAGCTTATAATTTTACACTACTTTGTGTTGGCATGTCATATAAAATAGGCTGGGTTGTTGGTGTGTTTGCCAGGGACCGTAAATTAGTTTAAATTTAAGCTGTGCGTCAACATTCTTTTAGAGTCCATTGCTGGAATGGTTTTAACTACTTGCATCATTTTTGGTTTTGTCTGAAATGGCATGACTTTGAGTTAGCAGCACCAAGACTTCCTAAAACTGCTGACCAGGTTTTTCCCTCTGCTGTTGACACCGTCAGGTTTGCCTCCTCCATGTCACCCTGCTGATGAAGTGCGGCTTCACCGACAGCCTCTTCAGCGCTGAAGACGAAGCGTTCCTCCTGAAGCGCCTGGTAGTCCTCTCCCAGCACCCGCTCCTGAGCTCGCCCGAGAAGCTCTTCTACATGGACTGCATCCTGCACTTTCCAGAGAACCGTCCAATCAGCTGTGGTGACTGCGACGAGGCCCCTCCTGTGCTGCTGACCCCACGACTGGCCTCGGTCCTGCTGCCTTCGGTGTTTAATGACAGCGCCACCCTGCTGAGCCGGCTCAACCTGCAGGCTCTGGTCTTCCTGGAAGAGGGGGACGAGGAGAGCCTCGGCCTGGCCTACATCTACGACCACCTTGCGGCGCTGCTGCACATCGTGGACAGGGGAGGCAGCAGAGATATTGTTGTGACCTTTTTCAGAGCTGCCTTCCTCTTCCTGTTTTACTTCCACCATGTGGAACGGTACGCAACTTGCCTTAGCGAGCAGCTATGTCATCTCTTCCTCCAGCACACCCGGCTGGCCCCACATATCCTCAATCTGGTCAACCAGACTCAAGAGAGGTTACCGGAGTGCAAGTGGTTTGTGGGGCTCCTGCAGGGTCTCCAGAGAGTGATAACCAGGGTCCCGTTTGGCCAGCTCCGCCTACAAGACCTTAGCAGCCACCTTAAGGTGCTGGCTCGGGTGGCAGAGGAAGAAGAAATCTGTCAGCGCAGCTCCCTTAGCTTTCTGTCCACCATTGTCACCCAAACTTCCTCGTCGCTGTGTACCAGCGGCGACTGGCGGTTGGGAAATGGTCTGCTGGGAGTTTGCCGCTGTGTGCTCCTCCATCCCAATCTGGACTCTATACTTGTTCCTTTGGCAGACATTTTGCAGCATCTTGCCTTCCACTATGGCGACACGGACATCAGGGACCACGCCCGCCTCTACTACACGCTCCTCACCATGTTGTCCCGGGAGAAGCTGTCCGCAGTGCTGGTGCAGAGTGCTGCAGAGGGCGGCAGTCAAGTCAAGAAGCGAACGCTGTCCTGTGTCATGGCGGAGAGCGAGGGGCTGACAAACACCCTGACCATCCACCAGACTGAGAAACCCATATTTCATCTGACCGAGGCTTTACCTGGGCCACATCAGGAGGCAGAAAACCTTCAGCTGAATCAGGAGGATGAGTACAAAACACTGGAATGTTACAGGGCTCAGCTCAGCAAGTCTGGATTTGCTTCACTTATCGTGTTAAAGTACCACCTGACCCACACGGAGCCCCATGACCCTGGCTTTGAGCAGCTTTTCAGCATCCAGCTCCACTTCAGCCACACAGACGATCACTACGAAGAGCTGCAGGACATCAGCGTCCCCTGTCTCTTCAGACAGGGACAACGGCCCGTGGTGCAGCTGAAACTGAAGCCCAGACGACCGTACCCAACCACCATCCATGTGAGCGCCATATTCACCTCTAAGGACGGGCTCACCTGGCACACCGCTATGCCGGACATCCACGTGGCATTCCAGCAGGTCTTCCTGCCTCTGCCTGCACCCCCAACCTGGAGCAGCGCTAGCATACGAGACGTCTTTGAGGGCCTGTGGGATGAAATGAGCCATGAGACGGGAGAGTCTTGTATCAGTCTGTTCTGCTGCCAGCTGGGGGAGGCCGCTCTGAAAGCTCTGGTGGAGAAACACTTCCACTCCTTCCTTGTGTCAGACCCATTGGAGGAGTCAGCCGAGTTCAGGGCGCTCTTGTTTCTCCCACCGAAGTCTCACATCCTGCTTAAGATCAGCTCTACGGAGGACGCCGCGCACTTCAACATGGCCACCGATGACTGTCGGCTGCTTCCTCACATGAACTCATACCTGCTGAAAGTCACTTCTTCACTAGAGAATTCTGTCTCGTGATCACATTTTTTTTTATACCGAAGATAATCCTTTTAACATGGAAATTTTTCAGTGTAACGTAAAAAAGCAGATAATTGATATGAAATTAGACTATTGCACTTTGATGATCTTTTCATAAATATATCAAGTTAAATTTATTGTCTTCTTTTGACTACGTTTGAAAAGTTTCCTTACTTTGCTGATTCAGAAAGTCAAGTTTAGATTAATTCTCCATAATAAAATACTCTTGATCTGTTCAAACTAAAAAAACATAATAATTACATCGGGGGCGTCGCGAGTACGACTCCCATCCTCAGTTCCTTTGCTGCATGTCTTCCCCTCTCTCCCCCCTTCCTGTTATATTACTGTCAAACCCTATTGGTGCCAAATAAATTACATTAAATCAATCAAAGTATTTTTAACGCAGAAATGGTCTAGCCGACAGTCACGCCACAACACATGGACAGAATGTGTTAATGACATCTATGAGATGGAAAGATTAACATTCTCAGACCATTTAGAGATGAAAAAGTTTACAGTCCTATGGTCCAAACTGGGAACCTTATGTTAACCTCAACATGCAAGAATATTAGATGATTAATAAGAAAATGGTAGTAAAGAGTTGGTTCATTTTGGGGGAAGTGTCAGTCGGCTCTCTAATTTCCTTTTGGTTTTGTACGTACAAGTAATGTCTCTTCAGAGGACTACCTTTTTTTTTGTAAATGCAAATTTAAAAATGGGGGGAATTTGAAATTTAGGCTCAGGTCAAAGTAGGTTCTTTGATTAATCTGCATTATGTAATAATAAAGTGTTAAAATTTTCCGAACGCATTAACGTCGACAGCCCTAAAATTTAAATTTTGTTTTTTTAATAGAACAGTTACATACTGCAGATGTAAGAGAACTGCAAAGCAAAGCTCATTGAAAAATCTCAGACTCCAGCCTGATTCCAGATCAACACAGTTCGTTGTATGGAACCAGTCCTGAGCCAGAGACAAAAGTCAGAAGTGCCTTACCTGACCTGGAGAAAAAGAACTATACTTTGGTTTGGTAGTCCAAAGTTTTCCTTTCAGATCAATCAATTGAAATCAATCAGGTTTATTTGTACAGCACATTTCAGCAACAGGGCAGTTCAAAGACCTTTACATCGCAAAACGAATGAAAGTAAAGTTTGTATTTCATTTGGAAATCAAGATCCAGAGTGTGGGGGAAGAGTGGAGAGGCACAGACTCCACTCTGCAGTTTTCACAGGTGATTCGGGTTGCCATGTCGTGTGCCGGTGTTGGTTCACTGGGTTTTCTGAAGTCCGCAGTCATTTCCCTTTGCCAACAAGCTCTATGGAGATGCCGGTTTTATTTTCTAGCAGGACTGGATACCTGCCCAAACTACTGAACTTACCAAAAGCTGGTTTAACGACCATTTTAACACCAACAAACTGGCCTGACCTGAACCCCACAGAAAATCTATGGGCTTTTGGGAAGAATAAGACAAACCAGAACTAGCAGAGATGAAGGTCCATTACAACTCAGCAGAACCACAGGCTGACTGCCTCCACGCCACGGCGCATTGATGCAGTATTTCATTCAAAAGGAGCCCTAATCAAGTGCTGAGTGCAGATGCTTCTGTAAGAAAATCTGGTTTTATTAGCCTGATGCAACTTTTCAATGTTTTGAAAAACTCCGTTTGGGGTTTTTGTCAACTTGATACCAGAAATTAAATTAAAAAAAGTAAACACTTGACTGCATTTCTCTGCATGTAATGAATTGTGTGTAACACGAGTTTTACTTTTCGAACAGAATTCCAGAAAGAAATAGACTTACAAACTGTACCTGTTGATGGCGAAAAGAAAATGTAAACACTTTTCTATTCTCTGAAGTTTTTCTCTGTCTCCAAAGCGCGTTGATGTACGACTGCTGTAGAGGCTGTCCGATGTAAATCATTGGCTTGTGTTAATGATTGGTCAAATACAAGCACAGTAAAAACATTCCAAACAGTTTAAGTTAAACACACACACTCTCCTGAGTCCCGGTTTGATATTTTCCAGAAAATGAAAAACACACATTCTTTAAAAATACGCCATTATGCATTTATGGCAGCTTAAGACAAATCGGTGACTCACTGATAGCAGTTTTTTAGTCCCTGCGTGGGAAATGTATCTGTATATACCAATCATACTTTTGGTCCAGTTTAAACGAGACTTTATTCGTCTAGACCTCTGAAGTTGGGTCCTGTACATGGAGGTAGGGCTGTTTGGTGGCTGAGCAGTTTGCTCATGGCGGCGATCTCTGCGTCCCTCTTTTCCACCTCATCCACAGGAGTCCAGGACATGTCATGCTGAAGCTTGAATGCACCAAGAAACGGATGAGGGCAGCTTGGTCCCCACTCCTTCAATGGAAAATGGAAAACAAGTAAGCCAGATAGAGATAAAACAAGATGACTATCAAAATACTGTCATGCTAACCTAATAAAAATTCAGCTGCTAATTGGACGTGAGATTTTGTCCACTGACAAATTTTACTCAAGGGTTGTCGCTCTGAGTTACTTATTCCTGCACAATGTCTCTTATGCATTTACTAATTCCTTCTAGTGGAAACGCATTGGGGTGCCACGTCTGTAGCTTAGCAACAACTGAACCAATGACTTCACATCCTTTGTTGGCAACAGCTGGGGGTGAAATGTAAGAAGCTGCTAAAACAATACTGAACTCTCCTGGTAAATAACAACAGAAACTCACTGCCAACAGTACAAATTTTGGACTGCAACTGTTGTGACATCACACACACACACACGCACACACACACACACACAGACACAGAACTGCTGAGTCATGTTAGGTATTCATATGAGCTTCCTACAGACTCCCCCTCCGGGTGTGTTAGATAATACACATAATGAGTGGAGGTGACATAACTCGAAGCTTACGTTTCATGGAACCAACCTTAGGGGAGATGATGGAGAAGTATTTCTGTCCAGATGGCCGCTGGTACAAGTAGTACATGTTGCCTGGCTTTTTTACAATATTACAGGCAGCATGGTGGAGGTCAGCGTCTCTCTTTGCTTCTTCTAAAACCTGCGATAGTCAATCAGCGATCAATGCCACGCACCATCCGATGGGTGAATGTGACCCGTCTGAACATAAACCCAGCTATTTTATGAATTGACAGTCATACCTTTTTGGCCTGCTCCTGCAGGTACCTGATCTGGTCAGCGATTACTGTCAGTTTGTTGCAAGCGTTGGCTTTAATAAAGTCGTCCCCCTGAGAAACACCCACGTCACTTCAGGAGTAAAAAAAACTTTATTGTGAGCTAGACAACTTGACGAAACACCTCACCTTCTGCACTTGCTCCGCAAGGGCTACCAGGTCCATGGGGTCTCCCACTCTGTTGGTCTGATAGGAGCTGACCAGTTCCATTCCACTGGGGGCCGTACTGGTCTCAACCAGGTTCACTACAACACACATAGCAAGGTCACATCATGACTGTCACAGAATCCTGGTAATCCCTGATTTTATGATTTATTTTTTGCAAGTGAATTGGTTCACATAGAACGAACCATAATCGTACAGTTCACATAGAAAAAAAAATTGAATTTGACATAATGTAATGTGACTGAATGTCAAGGAAGAAGACCAAGTAACATAACGCAAAGATGACATCTACACAGATAGTAAAAAATTCTTAATTCATATTATGAAATAACGTCTTTGCTTCAGTGTTCTTATTCTTTAAATAACATTGTTTAATACTGGGATCAATAACTATATTAGTTAAACAGGATTTAACTAATATAATGTAATATTGCTACAGTGTTTTTATTACTACACTGTAGCAATAAAAACATTCCTACAGTGTAGTATTTGATCAAATAAAATGTAATTTTGTTACTAAAACTGCAAGCAATTATCATGGGTTCCTTGCAGTGGCCGCCCGTCAGCTTCCGTGGGCTCGGAACCCTAATAACTTCATAATTTTAGGGTTCCGAGTGGACCCTAAAATTATGAAGTTTTATTGTGGAGTCAGAGCTCCTAAACCTCTTAACAGCTGGGAGTCAATGGTGATCCAGGCTTGTGTAACCACTCTGTCACTGCTTTACGCTCATGTAATACCTACTGACAGTTTCGCTACACCAAAAATAATATCAGCAACTATCTCCGACCAAATATAATACAGTAATTATATGACGACGCAGATCGATATCTCGTCACATGCTTTTTGTTTTGTTTTTTGATTCGGCGCAGAATAAACGTTTTCTTCATCTTTCGCACTAAGTGAGTAAAGCTGTTACCTGTAGTGACCTTTTCTGGTTGGCTGGGGAGACTGACTGCCCTGTCCATTTTCTCTTCTCTCGTTTTGAACTGTGCTGTTTTCAAATTGCCTCCCTTCTTCCAGCCAAAAGCCGGTGACCGGCTACTGCTTCTGACCGTCTCGCAGAGAACTAAAGGTTTAGCTTCTGTCGTTAGCAGCACAAACATAGATATACACACATAGATGTTGCCTCGACGGCTGCCGTTTTTTTTATGTAAACTGCATACACTCAGCGGAGAACTATCCAACTCCAATCACTCCGTTTTCAACCGGCTTTTAGCAGTTTAATTTGTTGCAACTTCAGCCGTGTTTCATGTAAAGTTCTAACAAGAACTGAAAAAAGAAGAAAAAACATATCTAACCAATTATATAAGTTAACCTTCCAGAATAAGTTTGACTGGCTCGCCTGTGTGCACAAAGAATTTAAATTTGATTGCACACGCTCACAACATAGACATTAAACATACTTAAACCTCAAGTCATAGGAAAAAAGGGAAGATTTAAAAAAGTAAAAAGAAAGAATGTTAGAATATTAAGGAAAAATTAATTTACTTTTTGAAATGTGAACGTTATATATTCATAGATTACACATAAATATTTCACATATTATTTCTGTAATATTCTACCTTAGAGGTAGCAAAATCCCAAAAAATACAATTATCAGTCGAGTCGTTATTTATTTATTTTTTTTCTTTTACTTGTTAACTTAATCTGACTCTGGAATCCGGAGTGTTGCTGTAACACATGATGGATCAAAAGGCTGTTAAATAAAATATTTAAATTATAAAAGCGGAAGAAAGCTGGAAGGTCGTATTGAAATTAAAACAATTTCAATACGAAAATTTTAATAAGAAGCTAAAAAAAAGCTGAAATCTGGATTTTGTCGGTGTTTAGCTGCATTGGTCCGGACCACGGGGAGCTGTGTCCACCTGACACGAAGGGGGCGATACTGACGTACGCTTTTAGTGTTAGAGGCGACATCTACGTCTTCATTTCTATGTGTCGTCACTGCACGATCTGTCCCGGAAGCACTGACTATCAGTGCCATAGACATCAATACGTAGACCCCTCATGGAGCCCTGAGTCGTACGTAACAGCGCCCGCCATCTTCTATGTGGCAGCAGAGCGATCGGAGCTCCTTAAGTCCTGTGCTGTGTGGACTTGTTTCAACCGTTTTACGCAACAAAATGGATTCACTGGCATTACCTTTCACAGGTAAGGATGAAAGATCAAAATTACTTGACTTTGCAGCCAGAAATTCGCTTCTAAACAACCGAAAAGTATTTCCTAATTGGCCCGAAATAACAGCTGATTTTTAGCGTAGCAGCTAACGTTTTCATACTGTTAACTAATGAGAGAGAGCTGATGAAAAACCGCTGTTAGAGGAGAAGTTCATTAAAAACCAGAGGATTTAGTAAGGAAAGATCAGTCAGAATCAGAACTGGAACTACTGTTCTTCAGTCTCTGTTCCCCAGCTCAGCTTCACCATGTCGGTCTTTAGCTATAAAGATGCTACGAGTCACAGCCCAACATGCTGAAAATGTATTTTTCTGAATGTGAAGGAAACATATTTTCTATTACATGTTTGAATAATTTCTCTTTTATCCTTGGCTTTAGCCTGTGAACCAGGACGTCTCGGAAGTCATTGGAGTTCTCCCAGTGTGACCAGCAGACTGAAGCCCTGCCTGTGACCAGTGTTCCCAGTATAATAGATAAATGATTTATTCTTTCACTTTTTGTGTAAATATCTCAATCTGAAGTATTAGTGTATTAATGCAGTTTATGTAATGAAATAAGAATAATTTACTCTGTTAGAATTATTTTCACTCTTTGCTGTCAATAGCAGAGTTGACATACTGTAATTCATATCTTTTTCTCTGGAAAAAAGTAAGAAAAATATGTAGTTTAATGTTTGACAATGACTGATTTATAAGTCAAAAGTCATTTCTCAATGTATAAAAAATAAATACAAGAAAATTATTTGTTGTCTTGAAATGTTAAATGTACATTAAATTATGGAATTATGTAAATATGTAAATATGTTCTTTAAACACTGTAAAAGTGTCTGTTCATCAATGTTAATATAAAAATGATCAGAATCATTTCTATCAAATAAAAACATTGTGCTCTTTATTCAGAAATCCCCCGATACAATTAAATAATCACATCAAAAGTTAGAAACTCTGTCTTTAGTCATTTCTTTGATTGCCAAATATATTAGTGTGTGTGAGAAAATGTGTCAATGACAGGAATTAACTCAAAATACTTTATCGAACGGCAGTTTCTTAAGCTCGGTTCATTTACCTGTATTAGCTTACTGACACATATTCCACATTCAATATGGCGGACGCATGCACACATCGATGCTACGTCACATACTGCTTACTCAGCAGATTTCTTATAAATACGTCCTACCTGTGGAAGTTTCGTTTCATATGTTTTATTTCATCGCAAATTACGGCAAGCTTTATTTAATTTATTTTATTCCTGGCTTTCATTAAGCTGCCTATTGATGTAATCTGCAGTTATAAAGTCTTTCTCCATCACTGCAATGGAGTAGTCAATAAAATACTGTTATTTACACCCTTTGAACTGTGCCATAGTTTGTTTCTCCTATTGGTAACGTAATATAATTTAATTGGTAGATCAAATCACTGCAGCCTGATATTTTATTGGGAAATCAAAATAATCTTATCATTTTACTTATTTATTTTTTAACTGAAAAATCTGGGGTGCATTTCAGTACACCTGATTTTATTTTGGGGTGTTTCTCAGATACCCCAAAATAAAATCGAGTGAAATCAAACACTTTCAGAAGTAACCTGTAATAAACAAAGTCCATCATTGTCAGCACGAACACCAATGTTTACACTGTTTTTCAATGCTTCCATGCAATGCACATAAGGCACCTATTATTCTACCCTAAAAAAACACAGAAAAATTAATTTGGTGTTAAGAGTTTAGGGTTTTCTACTGGTAACTAAGTGCCACGAAGTAAATCTGATTTTTACTTTTGTGTTGAATGTCACAAAAGTAAAAATCAGATTTACTTCGTGGCACTTAGTTACCAGTAGAAA